>NW_004797542.1:204804-224934 GCF_000002075.1 Aplysia californica | reverse complement strand
CCCCCCCAAAAAAAAAAGAACGGATAAAGATCCCTAAGAATAGTTATAATATATGAAGTTAGACCATACGGAGAACTTACCTATGTACACACAGAAACTGGCGCGTAAAACGAGCAGGTAAATAAAAACGGCTTTGGCTGTTACTTCCATGAAGTAATCTTCTGTCTGCTAACGCTCGACGGAGTCGGTGGTTGGAGGGTGTTACCAGCAGATCCTGCTTCGTCTTGACCGGCCCCTTTTTCTCCTTTACCTCCAAGTCCCGGGTGGTGGAGGGTGCCACTGGTAGGTCCTACTCTTTTGTTTCTGTCTGTCCTTCCTTTTCTTTCGGTATTAGATTACCGTTATTGTGTTCGTGTGCTTGTCTTTACTCAAACAAACAGATAAATCCCCAAGTCCAAGTCGTAAAGGAAATAACCGTGAGCAATTTGTCCCTCGGTGACACAAACTCTAGCGATGAAGTGAAACGTCTGAAGTCAACCGAGAAAATTGTTTCCCTCCGATTGTTCGATACGCTTTAATAATTAATATCTGATCCCCCATTAGATGGGACTTTATAGTTTCGGCTTGACCTTTGGACGTGTCGTAAAGACTTGAGCTGACCAGAGTTAAGTTGGCGTCTTCGTTTTCCTTTGTCATGTTGCGTAAGTTATTATTGTTTTCGATGTGTATAGGCTATTATACCGGCGTCTGTGGTGTAGCGTTAGGCGCTTGGCTATCGCACACAGGAGACCCCAGTTCGATTCCCGAGTTGGGAGGACATTTTTAAAAAATTGAGTATTGCGGTTTTTTTCTTTTGGGATGCATCCATTATATCAGCCTGGGTTGGCCCTCATAGGCTGGGTCGGAGCCCGCCCTTTAAATGATCTAAACTCTGGTGTCGATGGGGGCGTAAGAACTTATTCTGCATTTAAAAGAGTCTTAAAACCGACGATTTATTAATTTATTTTGTAGCACGAGACAAAACAAACAAGCAAACACAGCAATTACTTGAACTGTATAATAACAACAGGGTCAGACAAGGGAAAGCTACCGCCGTCATTGGCATGGATCACACACATGTTGGAGAAGCTTGGTTGGCGGGTGCTGTGGTGTGGTTTCTACTTCTTTCCTAGCAAACATCTATTTTTTTTACATGTATTTCCTCCTTTTTTTTACTCTCTTGTAACACGTCTAACCATTGGCACTCACATGATCTAATTATGTTGCAAGTGCCGTAAAACGCTGACTAAAAGAAAAATCTCTCTCTTGTTGTGTTTGTTACTCTCTTGTAACACCTCAATTCTTCGGCATTTATGTGACCTTATTTTATTGTTGCAAGTGCTGTAAAACGGTTATTAAAACTAATTAATAAGTAAAACGATTCGGAAGCACGCACATTTTCTCGTGCCAAGTCATTGTAGTAAGATTTGTAGGAGCTATTATAAACGTGCGGATGGTCGGAGGATCTTTCCTTCTTTTCTTTTCCGCTGTTGTTCTGTCTGTATTTCCCCTCTTCTGTAAGTGACCGTCGATATCTGTATGTGCTTTTCTTTATTCACATCTAGACATTCATTGATTGACATGGCCAGAACGTAATTTTGTTTATAGACGGTCGAGTGAATTAGCATAATAATAGACTTGTACGTTTAAAAATCTAATATCCTAGCCCGCGCTCTGTCAGTCGTGGGTGGTTGGCGGGGGATCCGGTTTGGTTTGCTTCTTCTTTCCTATCAAACATCTATCCTCCTTATCTCTCCTCCTTTCATTTTTGTGTTTGTTACTCTCTTGTAACACCTCTAATCTTCGGCCCTTATAAAAAGTAAAACTCTTACTAAAACTAAACTGTCATGGCCTCCGCTTTTTGCTCTCTATAAAAAAGTTCGGTGCGAAGCGTGCTCACCATGGGCAGTGTCAAATGAAGGGCATGCGGTCAGAATAGATGACACAGCTTTCTATGCACGTAGGAGAGGTCGCGTTGGTGCTGAGATATCGATTTTTCGATTTGTTCTTCACGAGACGGAAAAATATGTCCTAACACATTAAACTAGGTCCCGTATCCACAAAATGAGTAGAATAAGTCTGAACAGACTAAGGGTTTTTAAGTTTTTGAATGCCAACGTGAAATTATCCCTTGACAACTTGTTCATTATCAGCGTTTGCACCAAAAAAACCCAGACAAGCTATGCTAGTGCTTTTTCGATTTTCTCAAAAAATTAAAACTTTTAGGGGCTGTGGTTACAATAATTGATTTGTAATTGACTCGTTAATGTGATCGGCATGCTTTGTATGGCAGTCTGTCAAAGTGATTTTTTGAGAAATACTGAAAGTTTCAAAGAGATTTTCGTACTAGAAGTATTCTAAAATGTGAAGAATGCAACCCCGGGGGTACAAAATCACCCCAGGGCGTACGAATAGGGTTAATAGTGATGAACTGGTATCTATTGTGTAGCGGTTGGGCGCAACTCTGTAGCACACCGAAGCTGAGTTCAATTCCCGGATGAGGAAAGGTTTTTTTTTTTGAGTGAGTCCGTCTCTTTGCAGGGACATTGTATCCCTTCTATCAGTCTGGGTTGGTTTTGACAGGTAGGGTAGAAGCTGGCCTCCAACATGGTCAAATTCATTTTGGTGGGGACATGAATCACCTCCATTAATAAAAGTAAATTTTAAAACATTTTTGCGTTTGGATGGAGGGCACCACCATTAGCTCTTACTTCTTTATTTTCCCTCTGTTGTTTCTGCCTTTGTGTCATTACTTTTTCTCAGCACTAAATGACCATTATAGTGCCAATGTGCTTCTCTTTATTCAAACAAACAAATTCATTTCCCTGAAATGTGAGTGGGTGGTTGGCGGGTGCTCTGGTGTGATTTGCTCCTTCTTTCCTATCAAACATCTATCGTCTCTATCTCCCCTCCTTCTATTTTGTGTGTTACCCACTTTTAACACCTCTAATCTTTGGCACTTATATGACTTTATTGTGTTGCAAGTGCCATAAAACACTTACTAAAACTAATCTTTACTCAAACGAACAAAAGTTCTGAGAATTTGGTGAACTGACATCAAGTTTTGTCTTTGTTTGTCCCCAGGGCTCAGCTGCAGTTCTACAGCGGCGGTCTGAGAACGAGGAGCCAGTGGAGGTTGGCCGTCTGGGACCCTCGGATTATTTTGGTATGGTGTGGTGTTGTTGTTGTTGTTGTCGTCATCTTTGTTGTTGTCATTTGGGGTTTTTTCTGATTGTTTGTCGATGTTTTTGCTTGCATTTTTTAATGTTATTCTTGGCGTCATAGTTATCATTGTTGCTTATGCTCTGAGTAGGTGGGGTTTTATTTTTCTACTTAGTTTCAGGTGGGTAGTTGGAGGGCTCTTCTGGTAGGTTCTTCTTTACTTACCCTCTGTTGTTTCTGTCTGTCTTACTTTTTCCCAGCACTAAATGACTATTACTGTGTCAATGTGCTTCTCTTTACTCAAACAAATAAACAAACTTGGTTTCAGAATAAATTGTCTGTTGTTTGTTTGTCTAATTGTGTGTTGTTTATCTAATTGTCTGGTTTATCTAATTGTCTGTTTGTTGTTTGTCTAATTGTCTGTTGGTTGTTTGTCTAATTGTCTAATTGTCTGTTTTCTGTTCATCTAATTGTCTGTTTTTTGTTTGTCTGATTTTCTGTTTGTTGTTTGTCTAATTGTCTGTTCTGTTTGTCTAATTGTCTGTTCTCTGTTTGTCACCAGGGGAGATTGCCTTACTGCTGGACCGGCCGCGTGCGGCAACTGTTGTGGCCCGTGGACCCCTCAAGTGTGTCAAGTTGGACCGTGCACGCTTCGAGCGTGTGCTGGGACCGTGTTCCGACATCCTCAAGCGCAATATCTCTCAGTATAATAGCTTTGTATCCCTGTCGGTGTAGGGGACCCCCCTGGCGGCGGAGCTGGGCGACTTGTCGTTAGAGAAAGGGTGTGTGAGGGGTGTTACTTTACTCCCCATTCTCTCCTGTGCTCAGTTGCTCAGTTTCATCAAATTTAGGATTTATGAAACCAGATATAGTGAAATTTGTATGACAACTAATGCTGATGATAAAGGTGAAGTAAATATTGGTCAGAGTAGCAATAACGTTGACGTTTTGAAAATGTTACCATTCAAACTTTGACTGATTTACTTTTCCTTTATTGAGGCAACGCTACTTTCTTTATTTTCGTTAATTTGAATCATCTGACATGTGTGCATCTGTAGAAACTAGAGAAAAGCATCCGTCACTTTGAAGTCCCTTGCAATAGCCATGTTCCTATTTGGTTATTAAATTATTTCGGTCACTACTAGTAATGTTTTTGCTTGAAAATAATGCTGAAGAGATTTCCCCTTCTATATATTTCACTTTTTCTTCAGCTTGTTCAAGTGATTTACTTACTTATACTGAGTGTGAGATTAACAAACAAGGCTCTCTGAGTTTGCACTCTGCAGTGATAGATTTGAAATTGGAAATCCGAATGAATCAGAGGATTGATGCTCTTTGGATTTTGTCTGTTTAAGAGGGAAGAACTATATATGGAGGAAGGTGTTGTGTTAAAGATATTTCGAGGAACTCAACATAAACTTTTTTTCTTTCTGCAGCTCATGTCATTAGGCTGCCTGTTGTTATGAGGCTCAATCAATCATTGCATAAGGTCACAAGATCTGTATTGAGATCAAGAGTAGCACAGTGTATTCGTGTATGAACTATTTTCATCTTACGAATAGAGCCGTAAATACTAATTTATCCCAGATGAAAATGTTCACGACCTTTAGCAGAGTTTTACTAATCTTTTTTTTTTAGACAGTTGTTTACCATGCCGAAAATTTTCGATTTCCTTATTGTATGAGAATAGTTTTTATATGGACTTGTTTTTAGTTTTTTTATTTTTTAAATTGCTGAAAACCGAGGAGGGTCGGAGGAAAAAAAGTAGAATGATGAAAATTTCAAAGGGATGAGTAATGTCTATGTGATGGGAAGAACCCTATGGTGGAGTGATGCCCTTCGCAGTGGATTATTCATTTATTCTTAGGAGTCAAATGCCAACGGTTAGTGCTGGGATATTTGTTACTATAGTTATTTACTTATGTCATTTCCCTTTGTTTCTCATAACTGTTAACTCTACACTTGCATACAAGTACTTTCATACCGACAGATTTCACAATTTCAGTTATTTCTTTTAATGACCTTTTGTGTATGTCTTTTTTGTCTGTTTTGTTTCTGTCTGTTACATTACTTATTCACCGATTGACAGTTCTGCCTGGTTCATGAAATGATTGAGAACAAGGAGTGAAAAGTACTTGCATGGTGTTATTACTTTGCTAAATTTGGTCAATCTTTCATATGATTTCTTGTGTCATTTCTGTACCCTGTGTTCATCTCTAGTCAGTTTGAAACTTTGCATTTTCTGAAATATGAACTGGAGAATGGGGTTCTGCCTACCATGATTTCTAGATAGTTTTATTTTTCAGGTGACTGATGGTGATGGTTTTGTTTTTCTTCTGGAGTAAATTTCTGCGTCCATTCAAGATTTGGTGAATTCTGTGAGAATGCAGGCACCTTCATTTCCTGTGGTGTGGATTGAATAAATGAAAATTTTGGAGTGAGAAGAAAAAAGTGGTGCTGAATCCATTATATATATATGGGTAATGGAAGGAAAAAAAGGGAAGGGTGGGGTGAAGGATGGGGTACAGGACTTTGTTTTTGCTGTACAGCTGTCTAGAACTAGAACAGAAATGAAAAGCCAGTGAAAGTATTTGAAAAGGAGGATAAAATTACACAAATCAACTGGTGCTCACTTATGTAACAAAAGAAGTGAATTTGAATGTGTTAAGTATTTTATCGTTTACCTGGTCTTAGAAAAAAAAAGAAATTAATTTTCGTTCGGAGTTTGTTGAGGAAGACATCACATAATCATATTTCTTGCTTAATGTTTTCTATATTTTTATGGTAGGAAGTATTGGTAAGAACATTTACTACATTTTTCTTGAAAGAAAGAGGAGTATATAAGTGTAGCATACACACTCGTATCATGTATGTCCTGGTGACTTCTGGGAATATTTTTATTTGTTCCTTTAGATTTTATTGTTTTAATGATGTGGGTGCACTGAGAACAAATGCTGAAATAATGCTATCAAAAGAAAATGAGAACGTAAATGATTGTCGTGGCTAGAAATGAGAGTTGAGAGTTTGTACAGAGACAGGGCTAATAAAATTTTATGTCTAGAATCAAATGTCTTGTTTTGTCTGAAACAAAGAACTGTGAGTTGTTATGCTTCAAAATTTGGCTCAAGTTCAAAATAATTGTAAGAAATTGTTTTTTAAATGAATTTGAATGCCAAAATTGTAACTTTGTTTGCAAGTACGTACCTAGTATTCTGATAAGTGAATTTTTTCTTTGTCATTAGAAGTGTGGTTACAGACTGACTTTTGTTTGAATAGGTTGTTCACTGTGAACACTATTTCTACATCAAAGCGGACACAATGTGTATGGCTTGACAAAGAACCTTATATGCATGACTCATTTTTGGCTGAAAACTTTTTTTACACAAACTATTTTTCTTAGCTGGTATTTTGTATTCGAGCCACACAGCGAGTTTATACTTCCTGTGGAGGTGTGCCCGTCTTAACACTCACCAGTGACACACGACAATCATAAATGTTCCATACTTATTATGTAGTCTTGTGCACCACATCACGTTTAGCATTTCTGATAGCAGTTGGGTAGCTTACACTAAAAGCGGTCCCTAATTGCTGTTTGGCCTGTTTTGTTAGAATTTTGACTTGCATCCATGAACATGGCCTTTTTGTTGCCTTTGTTTTCATCAATCATCCTACTTCATTGATCCATGTGTAGGTCAGCAATAGAGCGATCTTCTCAGTATATACATGTGGTCTTTGTCTGGAGCGTTTTCGTGCTGGGAATTTATGTGTACCATACTAATGTCACCAAATATTGCAGTGTTTTGTAATACTGTCATACCTCTTTCATTTTGTGATTGTCTTGTGCAGATTTGCCAGTCTGATTGAATACATGTACGACAACTGACTGTGTCATGCCACTTGGGCACCCGTTCTGGTTCTGTGACTGTGCAGGTGTGTTGGTGCCTGGTGGGATCTGTTGTCTTTTCATTTCATGTTTCTTGTATGAAGTAGAACATGCAACTATTTCGAACTAAAGAAGTCCAGACTGTGGTGGTTGAAGTGTCCCTTAGTCATGTCATGTTCCCCCGAGGTTGTTAGCCAGAGGTAACTGAATCCTATGTGTTGACTGAGAGAGAGTTGTGTGGGGGGGGGGGGGGGGGGGTGTGTGTGTGTGTGTGTGTGTGTGTGTGTGTGTGTGTGTGTGTGTGTGAAAGGGAGGGAGGAGGAGGAGGAGGGAGGAGGGGAAGGAGGAGAGGAAGGAAGGGGGGGAGGAGGAGGGAGAAAAGTGAAAGATAACTATACCTGTGGGTGTATTGTGAGACTGAAAATAAATGGCGCTTTCAAAATTATTTAAATTGATTTATTACAGATGACACTGAGGTATGAAATAGTGTGATCAGGTATTTGCATCATACGCCATGTGAAGCTTGAAAGTTTACTTTGTTTCGCATATCTCCATACTCAAAAGTACTCAAGACTCAAATCTTAAATTTCTTAGTCTGAATTATTGTTTTTGCTCTTTTTCTATTTCTTGAATTTTAAATGATATTGAAGCAATAAAGTTTGTAATCGTTTTAGTTCCTTGACAAGTTGATTTTCTACTGTACTCCAAGCTTAAATTACTCTCAAACTGGGAAGGAAAAGGGAAATTATGGGTAGCTTTGAGGTGCCCCAAATTGATCCTATTTCTACAATTTCCCTCTGCTTTTTCTGTCTTGTGGTCTGAGCTTTACATGCTTACTGCCGTCAATGTGCTTCTCTTTCTCTGAAATTTGAAGGAATTTTAGAACTGAAAATACAACTTTTTGTTTGTTTTGTCTAAAACGACAACTTGTGGAGTAATTAACTTGTGGTTTGATGCAGTAACCTGAAGCATCATTTGAGCTGGAGAAGGTAGGAATTTCAATGAAATATCAGCTTTTTTTCTCTGGGTTTGCTCAAGCAGAAATATGATTTGTGAGATCTTTGCTTTTAGAGGACTCACATCTGGCATCTACCGGTATTTCGGTTTTCACCGAGGGCTTGCCTAGACTAAATCTGTGATGACTATTGTTTAGTATTCTCTGTGATGGGACTCTTGTGAAACGCTGTACAGGCATGGTGAAGTTGTTTATTTTCTATTCCCTTGTTTCGCGCGTCACATGGCCGCTCTAACAATTGATTGTTGATGTATTTGACAAGCAGCACAGTTCATAGTAGCAATGCCAGCCACTTATACCCTGAAGTTGAACATTGGCTTGCGTGTGTCTGAGCAATTTGTGCAGGGCGTATTTGTACACATTTTTTAATATGTGTCTAGAGAGAATGAAAGAACTTCTGAAAGGCCGAGTCTATTTGTGGAGAAAAAAAGTACGTTTGCATTAAATATTCTCTAACTTTGAATTCTCTCCCCCAAAAACACTTAGTATAATGGAGTTGCTAACAGCGCTGTCAATGACTGTACAAAAGCTATACCTACATTATATTTACATTTATACATTATATTTATCATCTCTACATAGTGGTGTCTCATCATTCAGGTGGGTTTTTTTCATCATCGGAATTAACCATATGTTGTTGGTAGTTGCTTTGTGCGTCTTGTCTGATGATGTCAGTTTCGTCTCTCAGTAAATTGTTGTTGTAATTGTCAGTAAAAAGTTTTTGTAACAATAGCTGTCTGCTGCTCATACCTCAAGGTTTTTACTGTAACTCATAGCATGGTCTTGGTATTTATAGTGATAATTTTTGTCGCTGTCTGATTTGAAAAGGTATTTTCTAGGGCTGATAGCTTTTGTTCTAAATAATTTGACTATTAACTACAAGCAATTATTTTTTCTCTTTTTTGGAGCAAGTGTTTAGTGTTAAGGTGGAATTGCTCCTAGTCAGTGATTGCTTTGACAGTGGAATAAAATTTCCCCTCATTTCGGGCTTGTGTCTGCCGAGTAGGCGGGTCTGAGATAGTGCCAGCATCTGTCATCTACCAGCAGCATGACATATAGGCCCCCTGTGTATCTTATACTTATAGTATCAACAAAGGCTCTGTGGTCTGAGACTGTCTTTTCTGGGATTTTCAAATTTGACAGGGTAAACAATTCAGTGTAATTTCATTCTAGTATTTAGTCTGAACAGTTAGCCTGCAAGTATTGCTCTGTGAAATAGGAGAGTACTAGTGTGGCATTTAAACAAAACAGCAGCCTTGCTAAAAATTTATAAGGAGAAAACACAATGATAACCAAGCTTTGTTTAGTAATCATTATCCCCACGACTATGCAAAGATTAATAAAACTCTCTCCCAGTTGTCAGTAAGACTGAATGTGACAGCCTCAGATTTATGGAGTCTTTGGTATGTTAGCCACCTCTCCCTGAGTTGACCCAGCTTTGCCCAACTGTTTGTTGTTTACTGCATGCTACTAACCCATGACTTTATAACCTTAACCTGAAGCAATTGCCAGGCTGGAGAAACTGTCGTGTTTGACCTCAGAGTCCGGTGCTGAGGAGGTCAAAGGTCAGATGTACCCTGCAGTATATTTTCACCACTGCCCAACCTCCCATTTGGTAAAAACTGAATTGGAGGATACAAACCACAAGCTCGAAAGAAACAAAATTACACTTTAAATTTAACTGAAACAATGTAACAGTTCCTTTGGTGCGAAATGGATCTTCATAGCTTTGAAGTACTGTAAGGGACTTGTGGAAAGTGATCCTGGAAAGACACTGATAATGATGTCAATGTAATTCTCAAGCCATTTGTATTGTTCTCTTAAATGCAGTCATGCAGTTAGCCTGTGACTCGCATCAAGAATATAGCATCTGGCTAGGGTTATGCTGTATTCTGAAATCTTAACAAGAAAATGTTTTTTGTGGTGATCTGCTCAGCTCTAGTGACTCTGGGCTACACACCAGACCTGTGGATGATAAGTCGTTTTTATGATCTCTGTTTGTATATTGTGCCAAGTAGTAGTGAGCAAGAGAACTTTACTGACGCTGTGTACACTGTCAATGATAATAAAGTATCATGATGTATAGTCCTTTTGTCTCTCTTTCTATTTTGTCATGTCTGTTAATCAGTGTTTACACTATTTAAGAGCATGTCAGTGTTTGTTTGTTTTATAAAGTTTTTAATAATTTTCATGTTGCTCTGGACTCTATCTCCTTTCCTATCAAACAGCTACAGTCCGTGCCGGCTTTAAGCATGCTGGCCTTAAGCACGTTTCGGACTCAAGCACGCTAAACGGCTCTTACCGAATATTTTGCAATGTGAACTACACGCCTTTAAGCACGGTAACTTCGGCTTCAAGCACGCTTCATTTACAAGACAGTCAATATTTTCACGATGACCCATCGAAGTTCGAACACAGTTTACACTGCAGCGGTGGAGTGTGTCAAGAGAAACACAAAGAACGCGAGTGATGGACACACACACTCACACGGGCGGAGAGGAAGGCAGAGAGATGCACACAGCCGTGCGCGCGGACATAGGATCTAGCCTAGGCCTAGGGCAAAGCTACACACGACCAAAAAAAAAAATACAAAGAGAGTCGGGGAGACGAGAAAGGTAGGCTGGCTGCGATTTCACCTTTGACCCTCGCTATCCATTAATCCTGATTGTGTATCACGCGCGAGGTGGGATGAAGGCGGTGGTATGAGTGGCACAGCAGGCAGTGGTACGCACGGGCAGTGTGTTACAGTAGGCCTAGTGTGCTGTATCGTGACTGGCCGTCTAAATTAAGTTTTCATTTCCCATTCGACCACAAAACAAAAACAAACAAGTGAACAAAAACTACCATGGTGGGTAAAAATAACAGTGCACACTTTTGCGGGACCGCTATAGGCCTACTTACAAACAAAGGGAAATAGCACGGGGTATTTTCTACATGAAAATCTCTGGATTTTGTCTACTTCGCACTTAAGCACGCTTTGGCTTTAAGCAAGCTTAAGCTTTCTCCCGATGACCGTGCTTAAAGCCGGTATGGACTGAATTATCCTTATCTTCCCTCCTTTTGTTTGTATAATGCTCTCTAGAAAAACATCTAATCTTTGATGCATTTGTGTTGAAAGTGCTGTAAAACTGTTACTAAAACTAAAATGTTACCTCTGGTCTGCGGTGGTTCTCATGGTCTAGAGGTATGATGTTCGCCTTTCTTAAATATGTCTCGGGTCAGAAAACCGAAAATTTTCTTCTATCATCTCCTTTCGAGCACTACTACTATGTTTTGTTGTCTTCTTTCGTCCTTACTTTCAACCCCCTCCTCTGAGCTCCTGACTCTTTCTTCTCCTAATGTGTCCTGCGCGTTCATATGACCTTGTGCAGTTGTGAGCGTCATAAAACACTTACCCCCCCCCCCCACCCCTAAAAAATTAAATTAAAAATTATATCATATGAATGAAGCTGATTCCTCCATTATACTTAATGGTCAGTGGCTCAGACATGTGCCCTAGTTGTGCAGCCTGACACACAATGCCTCTAATGTGTTCAGTGTCACGTCTGCATGTTGCCGAAATTGTGACTCAGTATGGCTGCCACTCATGTCAGAATCCCATCGCTTCATTTGAGAAGAACACGGTTACAATATCCACTGAGCACCGAGAAAGGTTCATTATGTTCATTCAATTAATATTGACTTTCCCTTGCTATTTCTGATGAGTTACACAATAGGTTACTTTTGCAGGACAAACATCTATGAGAATCATCAGCTTCAGTAGGGCCTATAGCCTAATGTGAGGTGTGATGACAAAATGAGCTCTGTCTCGCAATCCACAGATGAAGATATTGGCCATAAATCCTTACTGATGTTATTTTAACTTCTAGATTTTCAATTGATGCCAATTTCTTCAAATGTACATTTATTTTTGTTTTTATTATAACTAAAACCAAAAAAATACACTTGAAGAAATTGGCGTTAATTGAAAATCTACAAATTTGACATCAGTGTGGATTTTTGGCCAATATCTTCATCCGTAATCTTCAAGTATAGTATGTCTTTTATTCATAATTTCACACTTATGAATTGTACAACCTCCACCTATAAATGTGTCAATATCTTTAGTCGAAGGGCTAAAATTTGAGAAGTAATTGTCAGCATGCCTAACAAATGTTTGTATAGGCAATACAAAATTCCTTGAGCAAGGACCAGTATTGCATATCATACAGCTGCTTCTGCTTAAACCGACAGTGTGTCATTACTTATAAAATTCAGTGTTGAACACAGACTCCCCGTGATGCACAAATGTACGGCTCCCATAGAAAACTGCCAGTAGGTGGTTGACAGGTGCTCTGGCGTGGTTTGCTTCTTTCCTATCAAACATCAGTCATCCTTATCTCTCCTTCTTTACTTTGTGTGTTGCTCTTTAGTAACACCTTATCTTCAGCACTTGTATGACCAATAATTTGCATTGCAAGTGCCGTTAAACTCTTACCAAAACTTTTTTTAAAAGCCGCCTATATTTTTCAGCACCTCAGATTTCTCCCTAACATGCAGTCAGTGCAGTGTGAAAATACACTTAGTCATAATGTACGGTAGTGTCGGTAGCTGAGTTGTTAGGCTACCAGACCCATAATTCTGAGATTGCAGATTCGGCGGTTTGAGCCGAAGCTTGATCTGACGTGTCCTTGGGAAAGGCTCTTTACACTAATTTCCCATCTGACTTCTACACAACAAGGAACTGTGTATGCAATAATAAGAGTGCCATCATTTGACACACTCCAAGGAAGCCAGCCCACAACCTGACAAGACAAAGCCAGGAGAAGAGAAAAAGAAGAATAAGGCGCTGAGATCCATCTGGGACCATAATCAAGAGGCAAATCTCTGCAGCGGGCTGCAGGTGGAGAAGATCACCCAGAACAAAAACAGGTGGAGAGCTCTTCTTGGTAACCCAAAACCAGGATGAAAGGAGCAAATGATGATGATGATGATGACGATGAAAGGTGCCATTGCGGTCAAATAAACAATAAACATCTAAAAAATTCAAACTCTCAATATTCATGTGAGCACAAACCCTCACGTCTTAGATGGTAGAGAAGTGGTTAAAAAAACAAACGTTTATTCAATCATTCTTCAAATAGGCAGACACACATACAGAACAAATAACCAATAACACAAAATTAAAATGTATTTTTGGAAATTGAGCAAAATCTGTCTCTTGATGTGTTGTGCCATTAAAAGTATACAAATAAAATTTTAATGAAGTTTGTCTCTTTGATCACAGGGTTTGGGCTCAGTGCAGAGGAGAGAAAGAATTTTTTGCAAAAAGATGATATGGGACTGAATTTGTGTTTGTAATTTCATAAAAATCTGGGATTGGTACAATTTTACCTCCAGAAAGATTCATTTGTATCATTTTAGAAGCAAGTGCTCGTTTTTTAAATTAAATTTAACAATTACTGTCATAATTAACGTATACCTTGAAAAATAAATTTCTTCTAAAAGTGTCCAAGCAGCACGTTGGAATAAACATTTCTTATCACTACCATTGTCCAAATCAAAATCAGTATTAGGCCTACTCTTAAAAAGTTTAATATTAACAGTTTCTGCATATTTGATTGGCTCCACATTTTTCCTTGTTCTGAAAAGTATTTTCTATTACTTTGAATTGTCATAGGATCTGTGTAAGTAGGCCTAATCAAAAGAAGCAATATCTCTCAATGCTTTTGAACTTCAATGTGTATTTCTCACTGTCCTGAGATTTTACAAAAATATGAAGAAGAAGTACAATGAGCTAAGTCTCTCTCTGATTATTATGGTGACAAAGATTGTGAAACAAGCATTTTAGAGAATGGCACTATGACTATTTGGAAGTAAAATATTCTGTAGGAAGATGGCGGGAAAAGTCCTTGCAAAATGGAAAATGGACAGATGAATTACATCATGTATTAAATAAAAGTGATTATAACTTGTATCAATAAGTCTCTTTGAGGAAAAACAACCAGAGAAATAATAATTTTAAGTGGCTCTTTTGGTATTGTGTAAGCCTACTTATTTCATGTCACAAAATAGAGATCATAGGCCTATATGAAAAAATCTGATTTATGTCATTTTTCAAGCAGAAAACAAAATGAATCAGACATTATTTGCACAAAGAGATGTGCTTGGAAAATAATGAGCAAAGAATTAAAACAATGTTTCAAACATCAAGTACATTTTTTTTTGCTGCATTGTAAAACAGTTAAAAATGAATTCACGTCCATGAATGAAAAAAAAGAAGAAAATTCATTGTGCCCTTTGTCAAGGTAATGAAAAGGTCTTTTCACATTAATCATAATATTGTCAGCTAGCTGTTCAGATGTAGGCCTACTATAAGCTTAAAACAATGAAATTTTTTTGTCATTGTAGTGTTTTAATTGGGGGTATCAGCTGTATGTAGGCTACTCCAGAAATATTTTGTCAAAATTCAGATTCTAAATTTAAAAAAAAGCCCCCCAAAATATACATAATTTGGATACAATATTTTAAAGAAAGAAACAGGTTTTTTCCTTTCTCCAAAATAATATTATTGCCCTCTGAGCTTAGAACAGTTGATCTTATGAACAGCTTTCTGACGATACGCACAACAACAACAACAACAACAATGTTCTTCTTTGGCTTGCCATGCTGGCGAGCTGTATAAAGCATTGAAATTTGCTGTAGTAAACTTTAGCCTAGTCTGTGGTCACTCTTGGTAGTACATGCATGAAGATGGAATAGATAATGAAAATGATAATGGCATTGACGAAGTAGAAAAGCAATGGCATACTCTGGTGACCTTTGACACGGCCTAATTTCTTGTAGTAGGTCACGACCTGGGAGAGGTCATTCTGGACTGTCGGGGAGTAGCCAAGGTCAGTACGGGCTCGCTGGACGCTGAAGTAGTGGGTCACTCCGGTCTTGTACACCTGTGGGCAGATTAATTATGTAAGACATAAGTACAGAGCTGTACTATTTCTTTTTAATATTAGAAACCATTACAACACAATAACGACCACTTGAGAGGTGGGGTTGATATGCAAGATGCTGCTATGTTTCATTGTTTGTTCGTTGTTAAAATTATGCTGTTTTGTTTTCCGTTGGGTTTTTTTTCTGCATACTGTAATAATATTCTTCTATTTTGGGGCGGGGGTTATTTGGAAAGATGATCAGCCTAAAAATTAAAACAGCCAGATTGTGAGTAAGGGAAGTAACTCTAAGAAAGAGGTATCTACTAGCAATATATACATAGGCCTATTTATCTCCCATAAAATCACACAAAAATAAAAACAGCAAATTAATGCGAACATGAAAAAGGAAACCTGAGAAGCAAAAAGAAAAAGAAAAGAAAAGAAACCAGAAAAAACCCCAGACAAATAAGCAAAATGAACCCAATAGATCTTTATAGTTAGCCTGTACATAAATACAAGCAAGTTATTTTTGGTGCAAACGTGAGTTTTACCTCTGTCCTTGTCAGAATGGGCTGGAAGTTGTAGACTGTACTCACAATGTAGTGCACTATTTCTGTGAGCCAGGCTGGGGAAATATATCAAAGTGTCTGTCAATGCTGATCAAACATCTCTTACTTAGCTAGCTTAAAAACTCTATTGATTGCCATATATATTTTTTTTTTTTCAGGAAGCCAGTTGAAAAAAAAATCTTTTTGAAACCAAAAATACCAGTTTCTGACCCTTGAGAGCAAAAATAATAAAACCAAATAAGAAATGAAATAATAAAAATAAAAACAAGAGAAAACAACTTTAAAAAAAGACCCAACAAAAATTAAAACAGGGACTTGTTATTGAACATATCTGAAGAGTATAAATGAATAGTATGGTCCAGTGGCTAAATGAGTAGGCTAGTGAGTTCAGACTCAAAAGTAATGTTAAGCAAGAGTCAGTGACATAGGACTAAATCGATCGTCCTGATCTCCCCTTCCTTCATCTTTTTTATGTTTGTTACTCTCTTGTAACAGCTCTAATCTTCTGGCACTCATATGACATACGCAGTTACGAGCGCCGTAAAACCTCTACTAAAACTAAAACTAAACATAGGGCTAAGGTGGGCAGACACTGGGGCGTGTCCATGAGCAAGACACGACAATCTAATTTAAGAAAACAGGTTCATTTATCTTGCTTTCGATGAAAAAAATATCCATTTATCTAGAATACAAGTTGAGACATTTGAGAATAAAGGAGGTGGGGGTCACCTGGTTTCAGGGGTAAAATTAGTGAGAAATGGCCGCCAAAGATGAGTTATTTCTTTAGCTTGAGAGCCCGTGGAAACTGAAAATTTATATTTTTGTGTGCCTTTAATCAACGTTTTTCAGTAAAATCCACACAGAAATCTGTTCTTTAATGGTCATGAAAGGGGTTACGCCAAAAAACAGAAATTCAATAAAAATTCACAAACCTGCGGGAAAATGCCAGTTTCTTTATTTTGATTACTTTGACGAGCGCCTTATTTCACCACACTGCCTCACAATTGTGTATTTATGTATACGTACACAAATTTCCCTACGGAGGTAAAAAAAAAACCATTTATTTAGTATTCTAAAAGTTTGGGCTTATTACATCTGAATAGCTGGTCGACCTTATGTAACAACTAAATCATTCCGCTGCTTGGAGCGAGTCTCTCACCAAAGTAGAACACTGGGAGGAAAGGCAGGTTCACAGCCGGATACCCATAGCCCAGTCCTTCAAACTGAAAAAGAGAAAGCAATGTAAATGAATTTGTTACTTTTTGAAAAAAGTATTTCTGAAGTAATATGAATCTAGATTCTAGACATAGTAAATTTTAGCAACATAACAATAAAAACAGACTTTCATGCATCCCATAGGCCTACTGTGCAGTATTACAACGTAATAGCCTTAGGCTACCTGGTATCAAGCAGAGAGGTGAATATTTCACAGCCGCCAGACCGACAACAAAACCAACAGCAACAAAAAATAACGGGGTGCTCTCGTGGCCTAGAGGTTAAGGTGTTGGCCTCTCATTCAAAGGTCCCGGGTTCGAATCCGGGTAGCGACCGAAAACTTTTTTTCTCTAAAATTGTCTCCTTTCACCTCCTTTCCTGCTCTCTAGCAATATTCTGTTGTCTGCTTTCATTTCCACTTTCTGCCCCCGCCCCCCTCACCTCCTTTGCCCCCTCCTCTGGGCTCCTGACTCTTTCTGCAGCCTTTCTACTGCTACTCCTTAGCTCCTCCTTACTGCAGTCTTTCTGCCACACCCCTGATCTTCTGGTAGGAAAGATCTACACCTAGCCTTCTCGGACAAGGGTGAAAAATCTCGGAGGGCCCGTGTGCAAGTTGCGCACATTAAAGATCCCTTGGTGGTCTAAAATCGATAAGAGTAGGCTTCGGCCGCCACCCGGGCAAAATTCAAAATTTCCTACCAACTGAAAATATTAGGTGTGTCCTGCGCGCTCATATGACCTATGCAGTTGCGAGCGCCGTAAAACACTTTACAAAAACAAAACAAAAAACAACAAATAACAACAACAACAACAAAAACAACAACAACAACAACATTTACAATATTTTAAAAAATAAAGTAAAGATGCTCAGATGCTCAGAGTAGAATAATCTAAAGCCTTTAAAATCAAAGGAAGCTAATGGGTTTAGGATGAACACAGCAAAAAACAAATGTAAAATTCTTACCAGAGGGCGAAAAAATTCAAAATTATTCACAGGTTTGTCGTCTGAGATGAAGTACGCTCTTCCAGCCTGAACATTGAAAAATAAACCCACATTGTTAGCGAAATTTTGTAAAATAGGCCTACAATTTAATATATTATACACCAATATTAACTACATGAAAGACGTCCAAGAAAGTCTAAGAAAAGTCAACGGCTATTGAAGTAATGAATATTCAATGGTACGCCCTATTCATCATCATCCTGTGCCAGATCTGCGATAGACATCGGCGATCACGGTTCTCCATTCATTCCTATTTAATTAGGCGCTATTAGATGCGCTAAAAACATTTGAAAGGTTTATCAAATACACATTCTATTAGTCTTGTTAAACGTTTTGAAGTTCAAATGAGAGTAAAGAGCTGAAATAAATGGCCTTATAAAGCCTTCTTGAAATAAGGTGACCCTTCAAGATACCAGGGTATCTCAACACACGGACCACTAATATTGTATCTGTGTGACATTGTAGGCTTACCGTTCAGGAGGGGAAGTAATACTTAAATATCTCTAAGCAAAATTGAATTAAACTTGGTTGTCTCCCTGACATAAGAATGAAGGCGCAGTCTCAAAAATCAACAATCAAAACAGCGTGCCCACTGTGTGCCCAGCTTTATTTGTACTAGATTATCCACGTTGATAGAGAGAGGGACAGAGAGAGATAGATAGATACATAGATAGGTAGAGAGAGAGAGAGAGAGAGAGAGAGAGAGAGAGAGAGAGAGAGAGAGAGAGAGAGAGAGAGAGAGAGAGAGAGAGAGAAAAAAGGAAGATAGATAGATAGATAGATAGATAGATAGATAGATAGATAGATAGATAGATAGATAGATAGATAGATAGATAGGATGATGAACAGACAGACAGACAGACAGACAGACAGACAGACAGACAGACAGACAGACAGACAAACAGATAGACAGAACGAAAAGGGAGACAAAAAGAACAATAAACAATCAGGCCAGACGAACTACTGGCTCTCAAACTATTGACCCCCATTTGCTATTCCCCTTAACAAGTATTGATCCAACAAAACTCACCCTCTTAAAAATAATTATTACAGAAGGGCCCCTTACTCCTCCTCAATAACTAGCTCCTCCACACAATCAACCCACTGACAGACCACATAAGCCTCTCTCCTAAAAAAATAATAAAATGAAAGACGGTGCTTAGTTCCCCTCCCCTAAACAAATATACTGCTGACAGCCACATAGCTCCTCCCCCTAAATAAACTAGCTCCTCCCCTCAACAAACTACTGACAGCCACATAGCTCCTCCCCTCAACAAACTACTGACAGCCACATAGCTCCTCCCCCTCAATAAACTAGCTCCTCCTCTCAACAAACTACTGACCGCCACATAGCTCCTCCCCTCAGTCAGCCCCTCAGCGGCCAGGGCGTGGGCCTGTACCAGGTTGTCCACGTGCAGAAAGTCCACCAGCGACTCGCGGGATCCGTACGTCACCTTGACCAGACCCTGCTCCAGGTACGACTGTCGGAGAGTAAAATATTTAATACTATATGAATAAATAAGAGGTAAATGAATAAATTATTATGAATAAATGAATAAATAAGGAATGAATGAATAAATTATAAATACAAATAAATGAATAAATTCCACTTTATTGATCGTCTGTGGGTAATAATAAGAGAGCCATATAAAACTAATGATGCTGAATGTAATAATAATAATAATAATAATAATAATAATAATAATAATAATAATAATAATAGTAATAATAATAATAGTAATAATAATAATAATAATAATAATAATAATAATAATAATAATAATGATGATGATGATGATGCTGATAATAAAATAATAATGATAATAATAATGGTAATAACAATGACAGAACAATAGCAATACCAATAGCAATAAGAATAACAATATGAATAATGATAATAATAATATAAAATTATTAATTGTTTATACAAGTACTCTCATTACATCATAGTCATATTATCATACTGCTGGTAATATGTATGTGTGTCTGTGTGTCTGTGTGCCCCCCTGTGTGTGTGTGTGTGTGTGTGTCTGTCTGTCTGTCTCTCTGTCTCTCCCTCCCTGTCTTTCTCTCTCTCTCTCTCTCTCGTACCCGTCTCTCCCTCTCTCAAAATTCACACACACAACACACACACACACACACACACACACACACACACACACACACACACACACACACACACAGACAAACAGACACATACACAAACAAACTAATATATATACGCCACTCGCCCTCTCACGCGCTCCTGCTTGATTCTATCACATCTTTCTCAGAGCCACGAACAAAAATACACTGTACCATCATATAGGCCTATACGTGGAAACATGCTGAGAACAATATTTGGATGTTTGCGAAATATTATTTCAGGGATTTGAGGGAAAAAAAGGTGGAAG
>NW_004797542.1:199236-204704 GCF_000002075.1 Aplysia californica | reverse complement strand
AGGCTAGTGAGTTCAGACTCAAAAGTAATGTTAAGCAAGAGTCAGTGACATAGGACTAAATCGATCGTCCTGATCTCCCCTTCCTTCATTTTTTAAATGTTTGTTACTCTCTTGTAACAGCTCTAATCTTCTGGCACTCATATGACATACGCAGTTATGAGCGCCGTAAAACCTCTACTAAAACTAAAACTAAACATAGGGCTAAGGTGGGCAGACACTGGGGCGTGTCCTTGAGCAAGACACGACAATCTAATTTAAGAAAACAGGTTCATTTATCTTGCTTTCGATGAAAAAAATATCCATTTATCTAGAATACAAGTTGAGATATTTGAGAATAAAGAAGGTGGGGGTCACCTGGTTTCAGGGGTAAAATTAGTGAGAAATGGCCGCCAAAGATGAGTTTCTTTAGCTTGAGAGTCCGTGGAAACTGAAAATTTATATTTTTGTGTGCCTTTAATCAACGTTTTTCAGTAAAATCCACACAGAAATCTGTTCTTTAATGGACATGAAAGGTGTTACGCCAATGATAGTACATAACAAGATGGGCCACTTCTCTCTTTGAGCCAATTAAAAAAGTGTCCTCAAAATTTGGTGGCGCCCTCTTCACAAAAGCGCACTCTTTGCGAACAGAGTTACCCTACTTGAGTTCTAAAAAAATCAAAGTGAAACTAGCAAGTTTTGGGATAAATTTCGGAAGAACGCTTTTTTAAAATGGTTACGCTGACAAAAAACCTCTTCCGGAGGAAAGGGTGATGGTTTTCTTTGTTTAATTTGACTTTAGAATGAAAGGCGAGAGGTCATTAAAATTCTAAAAAACTAAAACTCCGCACTGAACGTACCCGAACTGCTGATGAACAGCAGTCGATCTGCGCACGCAAGGAGGTGCTATTCCTATTCTTTTTCTGGAAAAACGAAAGAGAGCTTCAAAACAGACTGCAGCGCCATCTGAAGCAAAGAGCATACTTCCTGCGGACACTTTTTTGGCTGAGTGGCCCATCTTGTTATTCACTATCTTTGGTTACGCCAAAAAACAGAAATTCAATAAAAATTCACAAACCTGCGGGAAAATGCCAGTTTCTTTATTTTGATTACTTTGACGAGCGCCTTATTTCACCACGCTGCCTCACAATTGTGTATTTATGTATACGTACCCAAATTTCCCTACGGAGGTCAAAAAAATAAAATTTATTTAGTATTCTAAAAGTTTGGGCTCATTACATCTGAATAGCTGGTCGACCTTATGTAACAACTAAATCATTCCGCTGCTTGGAGCGAGTCTCTTACCAAAGTAGAACACTGGGAGTATAGGCAGGTTCACAGCCGGATACCCATAGCCCAGTCCTTCAAACTGAAAAAGAGAAAGCAATGTAAATGAATTTGTTACTTTTTGAAAAAAGTATTTCTGAAGTAATATGAATCTAGACCTAGTTAAATTTTAGCAACATAACAATAAAAACAGACTTTCATGCATCCCATAGGCCTACTGTGTAGTATTACAACGTAATAGCCTTAGGCTACATGGTATCAAGCAGAGAGGTGAATATTTCACAGCCGCCAGATCGACAACAAAACAAACAGCAACAACAAATAACGGGGGCTCTCGTGGCCTAGAGGTTAAGGTGTTGGCCTCTCATTCAAAGGTCCCGGGTTCGAATCCGGGTAGCGACCGAAATTTTTTTTTCTCTAAAATTGTCTCCTTTCACCTCCTTTCCTGCTCTCTAGCAATATTCTATTGTCTGCTTTCATTTCCACTTTCTGCCCCCGCCCCCTCACCTCCTTTGCCCCCTCCTCTGGGCTCCTGACTCTTTCTGCAGCCTTTCTACTGCTACTCCTTAGCTCCTCCTTACTGCTGTCTTTCTGCCACACCCCTGATCTTTTGGTAAGAAAGATCTACACCTAGCCTTCTCGGACAAGGGTGAAAAATCTCGGAGGGCCCGTGTGCAAGTTGCGCACATTAAAGATCCCTTGGTGGTCTAAAAGCGATAAGAGTAGGCTTCGGCCGCCACCCGGGCAAAATTCAAAATTTCCTACCAACTGAAAATATTAGGTGTGTCCCGCGCGCTCATATGACCTATGCAGTTGCGAGCACCGTAAAACACTTTACAAAAACAAAACAAAAAACAACAAATAACAACAACAACAACAAAAACAACAACAACAACAACATTTACAATATTTTACAAAATAAAGTAAAGATGCTCAGATGCTCAGAGTAGAATAATCTAAAGCCTTTAAAATCAAAGGAAGCTAATGGGTTTAGAATGAACACAGCAAAAAACATGTAAAATTCTTACCAGAGGACGAAAAAATTCAAAATTATTCACAGGTTTGTCGTCTGAGATGAAGTACGCTCTTCCAGCCTGAACATTGAAAAATAAACCCACATTGTTAGCGAAATTTTGTAAAATAGGCCTACAATGCAATGTATTATACACCAATATTAACTACATGAAAGACGTCCAAGAAAGTCTAAGAAAAGTCAACAGCTATTGAAGTAATGAATATTCAATGGTACGCCCTATTCATCATCATCCTGTGCCAGATCTGCGATAGACATCGGCGATTACAGTTCTCCATTCATTCCTATTTAATTAGGCGCTATTAGATGAGCTAAAAACATTTGAAAGGTTTATCAAATACACATTCTATTAGTCTTGTCAAACGTTTTGAAGTTCAAATGAGAGTAAAGAGCTGAAATAAATGGCCTTATAAAGCCTTCTTGAAATAAGGTGACCCTTCAAGATACCAGGGTATCTCAACACACGGACCACTGATATTGTATCTGCTGTGTGACATTGTAGGCTTACCGTTCAGGAGGGGAAGTAATACTTAAATATCTCTAAGCAAAATTGAATTAAACTTGGTTGTCTCCCTGACATAAGAATGAAGGCGCAGTCTCAAAAATCAACAATCAAAACAGCGTGCCCACTGTGTGCCCAACTTTATTTGTACCAGATTATCCACGTTGATAGAAATACAGAGAGAGATAGATAGATACATAGATAGGTAGAGAGAGAGAGAGAGAGAGAGAGAGAGAGAGAGAGAGAGAGAGAGAGAGAGAGAGAGAGAGAGAGAGAGAGAGAGAGAAGAAATGAAGATAGATAGATAGATAGATAGATAGATAGATAGATAGATAGATAGATAGATAGATAGATAGATAGATAGATAGGATGATGAACAGACAGTCAGCCATGCAGGCAGGCAGGCAGGCAGGCAAGCAGACAGACAGACAAGCAGATAGACAGAACGAAAAGGGAGACAAAAAGAACAATAAACAATCAGGCCAGACGAACTACTGGCTCAACAAACTACTGACCGCCACATAGCTCCTCCCCTCAACAAACTACTGACCCCCACATAGCTCATCCCCCTAAACAAACTACTATATTACAGACAGCCACATAACTCCTCCCCCTCAATAAACTAGCTCCTCCCCTCAACAAACCACTGACAGCCACATAGCTCATCCCCCTAAACAAACTACTATATTACAGACCGCCACATAGCTCCTCCCCTCAACAAACTACTGACAGCCACATAACTCCTCCCCCTCAATAAACTAGCTCCTCCCCTCAACAAACTACTGACAGCCACATAGCTCCTCCCCCTCAATAAACTAGCTCCTCCCCCTCAACAAAATACTGACAGCCACATAGCTCCTCCCCCTCAATAAACTAGCTCCTCCTCTCAACAAACTACTGACCGCCACATAGCTCCTCCCCTCAACAAACTACTGACCGCCACATAGCTCCTCCCCTCAGTCAGCCCCTCAGCGGCCAGGGCGTGGGCCTGTACCAGGTTGTCCACGTGCAGAAAGTCCACCAGCGACTCGCGGGGTCCGTACGTCACCTTGACCAGACCCTGCTCCAGGTACGACTGTCGGAGAGTAAAATATTTAATACTATATGAATAAATAAGAGGTAAATGAATAAATTATTATGAATAAATGAATAAATAAGGAATGAATGAATAAATTATAAATACAAATAAATGAATAAATTCCACTTTATTGATCGTCTGTGGCTAATAATAAGAGAGCCTTATAAAACTAATGATGCTGAATGTAATAATAATAATAATAATAATAATAATAATAATAATAATAATAATAATAATAGTAAAAAAAATTCTAGCAATAATATTAATAATAATAATAATAATAATAATAATAATAATAATAATGATGCTGATGATGCTGTTAATAAAAATAATAATGATAATAATAATGGTAATGACAATGACAGAACAATAGCAATAACAATAGCAATAAGAATAACAATATGAATAATGATAATAATAATATAAAAATAATAATAATGATAATAATAATAATAATAATAATAATAATAATAATAATAATAATAATAATAATAATAATAGTAATAATGTATGTCTGTCTGTCTGTCTGTTTGCCTGTCTGTCTGTCTGTCTGTCTCTCTCTCTCTCTGTCTTTCTCTCTCTCTCTCGTACCCGTCTCTCCCTCTCTCAAAATTCACACACACAACACACACACACACACACACACACACACATACACACACACACACAGACAAACAAACACATACACAAACAAACTAATAAATATACGCCACTCGCCCTCTCAGGCGCTCCTGCTTGATTCTATCACATCTTTCTCAGAGCCACGAACAAAAATACACTGTACCATCATATAGGCCTATACGTGGAAACATGCTGAGAACAATATTTGGATGTTTGCGAAATATTATTTCAGGGATTTGAGGGGAAAAAAGGTGGAAGGGGGGGGGGGGGGCTCAATGTAACGTATATATCTATCATAAACATTGTACAAGAGTATTCATGTCTTTTGTGCTTGTCTAACATTCAAGGCCTGTCAAGAAACAAAAAAAGTTCCTTTAACATTTTCCAGTATTTGGCCAAGTGGTTAGAGTTATACAGAAAGAAGGAGAAGGGAGTAAGGAAGGCAGAAAGACAGCGCAGCAAGCTAAATATCAGACATCCACATCGCAGCAGGATGTTACACGCTCCCTTTAGTGCCACCTACCTTCTCTCTCTCTCTCTCTCTCTCTCTCTCTCTCTCTCTCTCTCTCTCTCTCTCTCTCTCTCTCTCTCTCTCTCTCTCTCTCTCTCTCTCTCTCCCCTTCTGACTGGCGAGGAGGAGTGTGAACTCCAAACCAGTGAGAGGAGAGGAGAGGAGAAAAGAGGAGAGAACTGGGGTGGGGGTGGTTGAGGGAGAGGGAGGAAATGACCTAGACATAATGTCACACCTACATCCAGTTCACATAAAACACAAGCGTGAACAACATGACGAGCTGAACAATGTCGGTGTCTTCTTTGGGACACAGGGCTTATCTTTGACAATCCTTGAGGAAATAAAAATCCAGACAGAAGCCAGCCCCTAATATGTAACATTAATGAAAATGACGTGATTAACGTAATAAACCTGACCTGTCCTCGAGTTGCACAACCATTGTTGGGGAAAAGGGCTC
>NW_004797542.1:193490-199136 GCF_000002075.1 Aplysia californica | reverse complement strand
GGGGGCTCAATGTAACGTATATATCTATCATAAACATTGTACAAGAGTATTCATGTCTTTTGTGCTTGTCTAACATTCAAGGCCTGTCAAGAAACAAAAAAAGTTCCTTTAACATTTTCCAGTATTTGGCCAAGTGGTTAGAGTTATGCAGAAAGAAGGAGAAGGGAGTAAGGAAGGCAGAGAGACAGCGCAGCAAGCTAAATATCAGACATCCACATCGCAGCAGGATGTTACACGCTCCCTTTAGTGCCACCTACCTTCTCTCTCTCTCTCTCTCTCTCTCTCTCTCTCTCTCTCTCTCTCTCTCTCCCCTTCTGACTGGCGAGGAGGAGTGTGAACTCCAAACCAGTGAGAGGAGAGGAGAGGAGAAAAGAGGAGAGAACTGGGGTGGGGGTGGTTGAGGGGAAGGGAGGAAATGACCTAGACATAATGTCACACCTACATCCAGTTCACATAAAACACAAGCGTGAACAACATGACGAGCTGAACAATGTCGGTGTCTTCTTTGGGACACAGGGCTTATCTTTGACAATCCTTGAGGAAATAAAAATCCAGACAGAAGCCAGCCCCTAATATGTAACATTAATGAAAATGACGTGATTAACGTAATAAACCTGACCTGTCCTCGAGTTGCACAACCATTGTTGGGGAAAAGGGCTCTACTTTATCGTGCCGACCGGCCATTAACCTCAATTCACCAAAGATGAGGAGATCTGGGAATGTGCTCTCAACTCGTTTGATCCTGAAAGGACTGGTGTTTAATTATGGAGCCTGCCTCACGTAAGCGCACTCTCTGTCTCGTAGTGTCCTATACTCAAAAGACGGAGCGATTGTTATGATACATGACGTAATACTTGCTTCAGCATTCTTTTCTTAATAGAACTATAAGTTTAAATTGGGTAATTCTTTTCGTTATGTATTTAGAAGAAAACTGAATAATAAATACACTGTAAGAAGAACCGAATACTTGAAGAAAAAAAGATGATACTTCTGCAGCAAGAAAACTGGTGATCTTTCTGTATGGGTTTAAAATTATGCTGCATACAAATAGGTCCCACCACTGTTTACGGTGCAGCGGTTAGGTGCTTCGCCGTCACACACAGAGGACCTGTGTACAACTCCCGTGTGTACAATTTTGGTCGAATATCTCTCTATTTTCTGCTGGGAAGATGTCTCCCTCTCAACCCGGGGTCAAAACCGGCCTTCAAAATGATCTAAATTGTGTCGAAAGTGGCATAAAACACCAACATTAAAAGAAAGGCCACTTGGGAGGCGGAGAGCTAGGTTCTTGTAAAAGAGCAGAGAAAAAGGAAGACAATAGGAAAGAAGGCAGAGACGATACAACGGAATTCAGTTTGAATAAAGTGAAGTACATGTATGTCCACACAATACAGGCCGTTCTGTGTGAGGAAAAGCAACGATAGGCCTACAGAAACAGTAGGTGGAAAGAAAAGAAGTACCATAAGTCATACCACTGGCGCCATCACATCACACATGATACAAGGAAGAAATATCACACTATAATATGTATATCAAAGCATAATATTATGTTAGCACAAGTTTTTCCACTACTAAAGGATTGCACCCTCTGTTGGTTTTAGTTTAACTTTAGTAGAGGTTTTTACGGCGCTCACAACTGCATAAGGTCATATGAGCGCCAGAAGATTAGAGGTGTCACAAGAGAGTAACAATCATAAAAAAAGAAAAAGGGGAGATAAGGACCATAGATGTTTGATAGGAAAGAAGAAACAAACCACACCAGAGTATCCGCCAACCACCCACCCTCTATTTGTTTGCGGTGGATCTTTTGATTAAAACTCTAACCAACTAGGGGCAGCAAGAAAACATCTGCCTCATTTTTCAGCGTGTAACTTGTTAAACCGGTTGTTGTAATTGTTGTTGTTGCTATTGTTGTTGTTGCTATTGTTGTTGTTGCTATTGTTGTTGTTTTGTTATCTTGTTTCCCCATATATCACAGGACTCAACACGTCTGAACAAACAAATTATGCTGAAAACCCCCCCACAGAAATCCAAACAATTACACTTTTTCTTTTGCCATTAAATAACCCATCAAATCAATATTATATTTTCAGCTCGGCAAAAGTACTTATAAGACAAGCAGATCGTGCAGAGAACACGTTAATGAGCCATTAAGAATAGAAAGCTGTCAATAGTCAACTTGCAAAACGCAACATGAAGACCTAAGGCCGTAACATCACAAGGCTAAAGCCTGTTACTGACAGGACTTTGTAGCAATAAATGTAAGTTAATACCCTTTCTCATATTTGTTCATGAATCAACTGATTCATCCCCCTCTCCCCCACTCTTGTTCTTTCTCTTTATCCCCCTCTCTCTCTCTCTCTCTCTCTCTCTCTCTCTCTCTCTCTCTCTCTCTCTCCTCTTCTTTTATTGTTCTCTCTCTCTTCTTCCTGTCTTTTTCCTTCTACACTGTACCTCTGTGAGTCTCCTCATCCGTTTCTTTGCCCATTTTTTCTCTCTATGCATTTCTGTGTCCCTATACACATGCAAGAAAGCTTAGATAGATAGATAGATAGATAGATAGATAGATAGATAGATAGGGAGAAAGAGAGAGAAAGAGAGAGGAGAGATAGATCAAGGAGATAGATATAGAGAGACAGAGAGGTCAGAGAGTGTGAGTGAGGGAAAGAGAGAGAGGGAGAGGGAGAGGGAGAGGGAGAGGGAGAGAGAGAGAGAGAGAGAGAGAGAGAGAGAGAGAGAGAGAGAGAAAGAGAGAGAGGGGGGGAGAGACAGAGAGACAGAGAGACAGAGAGACAGAGAGAAAGCGTCAGAAACAGAGACAGAGAGGGCTAAGAGAGATAGAAAGAGACGGGGAGAAAAGCCGCTGAAAGACACGCCCTAACATTCGCGTGAGCACGAGCAATGAGGACAAGGAGGCAGAGAGGATCAGAGTAATGAATTAGGCAAGCAGCGCTCACTCACCCGACAAGTCTGTGCCGCCACAGCCCCACTGACACAGAGAAGACAAGTTGTTGTCCTCCTAGCTCAGTCGATATTAAATTGGATTGCGACCTGGCAATTATTCTCAACGTTGTCTTACGTTTGTTTGAGTAAAGTGAAGTACATCGATATGATAAAGGTCGCTAAGTGCAGGGAAAGGAGAAACAGTTTTAGTTTTAGTAGAGGTTTTACGGCGCTCGCAACTGCATAAGGTCATACGAGCGCCAGAAGATTAGAGGTGTTGCATGAGAGTATCAAACATAAAAAAGAAGGAAGGGAGACAAGGACGATAGGTGTTTGATAGGAAAGAAGAAGCAAATCACACCAGATCACCCGCCAATCGCCCACTAAGGAGAGACAGAGAGTCAAAAATGAGAGAGGGACGGAAAAGAAGCAGGACCTGCCAGGGTCTTCGAGTTTTGAGTATAGAACGACACAATAACAATCAGATTACTACTGAACACTTCCAACAAAGAAATAATGCCAGCGGTCCTGGACTCATCTATCATACATAGATATCTGTAACGCTTGCCAATTTTAAGGAGTATAGGTTTAGTTTTCGTAAAAGTTTTACGGCACTTGCAACACAAATAGGTCATATAAGGGCCGAAGATTAGACGTGTTGTTAAAGACTAACATTCAAAGAAAAGAAGGAGGAGAGATAAGGATGGCATAATTAAAAAAAAACCAAAACAAACCAAGCGCCCGCCAACCACTCTCACAATTTTAGGGAGGAAGTTGGATTTACTGTTAGAGTAGACAGAAGCACTCCAACTCAGTAACAGCCATTTAGTGTAAAGACTGAAACAGAAAATAAACAAATACATAAATGAATATATTATACAAAATTAAAAAAAAATAAAAAATAATAATATAAAAAAAAAAAAAAAAACAGAACGTAACATGAGAGGAAAAGACAAGAAGTAAGATTTACCAGGAGTCCCCCTCCCCTTCCAACACACACACACACACACACATACACACACACACACACACACACACACACACACACACACACACACACATACACACACACATACACACACACACATACAAAAATAATTTTAAAAGATACAAATTAAACAATTTAGTAAATTACAAAAAAACAACAACAACAACTGAAAAAAACAACAACCCCAGACAAGCCCACCAACCGAGGGAGTAGGCCTACGTTCTATTTTTTCTTCTCTTTTCTCATTAATGCACATTACAAGCTGACGCGTAACGGTCACACGCGTGACGTCAGACTTCACACCTGGGGTATCGCCTAATCAGTCGCTGCTCCCGCCATAGACGTCTCATGGATATTTGATGACGTTTTCTCACCCCCGCTTTTCCCGCCAGAAGACACTATACGACCCGGTACACACAACCAATCAAATTGATTGGACTGAGATCAGACGGCCAGCCAGATTTTTTTTCTTCCTACCTACGATTAGTGGGTGGTTGGCCGGTGCTCTGGTGTGGTTTGCTCCTTCTTCCTATCTAAAACATAGTCCTTATCTCTCCTCCTTTTTTGTGTATGTTACTCTCTTGTAACACATGTATTCTTTGGCACTAATATGACCTTATTGTGTTGCAAGTGCCGTAAAACTCTTACTAAAAACTAAACTAACTACGATTTTAGCACAATTTGACCGATTTCGACAAGCTGTAAATATCTAGCAGGCCACGATTTGATTTGACTAAATTTGATTGGCAGTGTGCACTAGGTATAACGGGACTGAACACAGACGACGACGGCGGCTACGGTGATGCCCGTAAGTTTTAGTTTTAGTTTTAGTAGAGGTTTTACGGCGCTCGCAACTGCATAAGGTCATATGAGCGCCAGAAGATTAGAGGTGCTACAAGAGAGTAACAAACATAAAAAAGAAGAAGGGGAGATAAGGACGATACATGTTTGAGGAAAGAAGAAGCAAATCACACTAGAGCACCCGCCAACCACCCACTCCCGTGAATTTAAGAAAAGTAGATACCAGGAAGAAAATGACATTGGTCAAGGTTGCCCACGTCTTGTTTGTTTTAGTAAGAGTTCTACATCATTTGCAACACAATAAGGTCATATAAGTGCCGAAGATTAGTTAGAGGTGTTACAAGAGAGTAACAACAATAAAAAAGAAGGAGGAGAGATAAGGACGATAGATGTTTGATATGAAAGGAGGAGCAAACCACACCAGAGCATCCGCAAACCACCCATGTCCATTGTCTGTTTTTATCACTTGTTTGGCTTGTTCTAGATCCAATTGTTTGTGTATTTCTTTATTTTGTTTGGGTAAGCATAAGCACATCGACATAATAATGGTCATTTAATTTAGTGCTGGGAAAAGGTTACACAGGCTGACAGAAACAACAGAGGAGAGGTAAAGAAGTAGCGAGGTAAGACCTACCAGTGGCAGTGGCGCACTCCAACAACCCGCTTTCACATCAAAAAGTGGAAATAAAGCTTTTAAATGCTCAAAACGAGGGAAGCTCTTCTCTGTCAGAATTAGTCTCATTGGCCATTGTAGGGGCCATAACAGCTTAATCCCTATTTCTTCTATTCATCTTTTAAGAAATATTCTCCTCAGTAGATACATTGATCATCGTCTGACAGTGACGAACAAAGTATCACTTTGGTTGTTGTTATCGTTATCGTTAATATAAAATTATTATTATCATTATTATTTT
>NW_004797542.1:185120-192487 GCF_000002075.1 Aplysia californica | reverse complement strand
CTCTCTCTCTCTCTCTCTCTCTCTCTCTCTCTTTCTCTCTCTCTCCACAGATTCATCCGCAGACCCCCCTTTTCCCTTATCTTTCCCAATTGGCTAACTTTCCGATTTTATCAGTAACACACGTCTTCTAGTTTCCTAACTGTAAGGATCATTTCGTTCCTTTCCCTTCCCAAATCTTAATTATCTACGTCTTACATCTGGACAAACTGTTCCCACAATAATCACTCACATAAGAAACATACTCACAAACTGCACTCCTCCATCACACATACGCACAAACACAAACACAAACACACATACACACACATACATGTACATACAAACAAAAATACACATACACATACATGCACACATAAACACAAACACACAGATGCATATACACACAAACAAACAAACATACACACATACACACACACACACACACACACACACACACACACACACACTATCAAACAGGTGTGCACGCAAAAAACACCAATATCCAAATAGCATACTATGTACATGCTTCCGAGTATATTATATCATACATATACGAAAAGATCGATAACAAAATCACTCTTAAACTATCACCTTCCCCAAACATAGTCAATAAACAAACAAACTTCTTTTATGTTGATGGTGCGATCACAAGACAGATTTTGTGTCAAACGAATTATTTGCCGTGGCCGCCCCCCCCCCTAAAAAAAACCCCAAAACAAACACACACACACACATGCAGACACACAATCAGTACGTGGGTACTTGGATACATGAATAAATCATTAAAAGGAATACATTTTTTAAAATATATTAAAGGGCATATGGTAAATAAGTAAGTAAATAAATAAATAAATAAATAAATAAATAAAGTGACAGGTTTGATAAACAATCAAAAGAAAGAAAAGAAGTATCGAGGCAAACAACAGGTGGTTCTGTTCCTCAGTCATAGCCCCATGTTCTTCGCATCAATGCAAGCTGAAAGTTGCTCGCTGAAATCTGCAATCGGCGTGGTTTAATCAGCGAGTCCACATTAACGGTATCGTTCTAAATTCCCATACGGCGGGCTCGGAATGTCATGACTGGCAAACGCACAGATTCAGACGTAAGTAAAACAAGATGCGAAAACGAAAGGGCAGTATTGGAGATATTGTGGAAAGCTTAGAAAAGTGTTCTGCCTTGATATAATATATCGAATTGCGTAAATTGCACTTCTACTTTCAAGTTCAGTAATTCGTCCGTCCCTCTGCTCAGTAGCCTCCAACTCCCGATCGCTTTTAAAAAAAGTTTTCTTTTTCACTTTATGTACCACCACCATATATATGTGTTTGTCATTCCTCGCATTGTCCTCCTTCACACCCCTCCAGACCTCAATCTCCCGAGTTTCCTCCTCGTGGTCCCATTCCTCCTCCTTCCTTTCTTTCTTCCTTCCTTTATTTCTTTCTTTTTTTCTGTCTTTCTTCTTCTTCTTCTTCTTCTTCTTCTTCTTCTTCTTCTTCTTCTTCTTCTTCTAATCGTTCCGTTCATTTCACAAATCCCAACGCCCCTAATGCGACCTGCTTGACGTCACAAACCCACAAAGGTCAGCCCACACTATCAGTGTTCACACCCATCAGCCACCTGCCATCGTCCGAGTCTAAAGGGAAAGAGAGGTAGCCTAGATGTTTGTGAATGATGCAGTCAAGAGCGAACTACTCGCCCCCATCTCGGTTCTCTTATCACTCGTTCGAGATTTCCCTCAAGTATGATATCAAGTGGTTGGCAGTGCAGAATTATGCTCAAATTTCGATACACTAAATTGATCGGTATGCACGTAAATAGGAATTGCTTTTTAAAACTGATATCATGAACGCTTTGAACTTACAAGTACTTTTCGTTGAAGAGAGGCATGTTGACACAGCGTTCAATAAGGAAAAAGCAAGACCAACAGACAGAATGAAACGAAAGAGGGATAATAACGAGGAGGACTTACTACACTGGCCCTTAACACCACGCACGATTAAACCACAGATTAGAGCTAGAGATTTAGCGACAAACTGGCAGTTTGCATTGCTGCGAAGAACATCTCTATGACCGAGGCAGAGAGCGACCTGTTGTATGACGTCATACTTTATTTAATTATACATCTGTTTACTTATATATTCACTTTATGATTACGGAGGAGGAGGAGGAGGAGGAGGAGGAGGAGGAGGAGGAGGAGGAGGAGGAGGAGGAGGAGGAGGAGGAGGAGGAGGAGGAAGAAGACGACGACGACGAAGGGGTTGGGTGGGAATAACACTGTGGGCTTTATTACACCCCCCCTCCAAATAACAAATGAAGAATGAAAAGGATGCCGCAAGACCCCCCCCCCCCACCCCCATAAAAAAAACAGGCATGGATTTCGATGGCTTATAAACATAAGGTCATCTAAATTTTGGAATAAAGAAAAATCCAAATTCGGTCTGCTTTTTAACCTTTGGATCACTCTTAAGGAACAAGAAATCAGTACTCACTGGTCATAAAAGTTCAGAATCCGAAATACATTCAAAGAATAGAAGCAGAGGTCCCACAAAGCTGTGGGTGTACAAAAATTCAGGTCCTCTGGTTGCCCTAAAAACAACTGGAGACATTTAACGTTCCCATCAATATGATTTAGATCAGTAAGGAGGCGGGCTGTTTCGATCTTTCATGTCAGGCTCACACCTAGGTCGAGCGGGGTATTGAATCTTTGCGGGAAAACAAGTAGTCAAACTCGCATCTTCTGCGTTCAAGGCTCTTCATTACACTCTAGACACCCGCCCGGCCGTCTTCAAGAATCCTATTTGAAGTAAACTGAGGGAAGTCACGTAATTTGTACTTCACATTTGATTGGTCTCATATTTTGTAAAGCTGCACACGAGCCCTTTGATGACAACAGAAAACCACTGTCATCTTATCTATTTTACAGATTTCACCTTATCGCATCTCTTCCTATGTGGTCTCACCATTAACTTATCGTATCTGATCCTATCTGGTCTTATCCTCAAATTTTCGCATATTATGATCCTATCTCGTCGTACTATTAAAAAAAATATATCTTGCGATGGTTTATTTCTCTTTTTTTTTTTCTCTACGGGCATGTGTTTGAATGCCGGTTCAAGAAAATATATTCGAGTGAGTGTGTGCAGAAAAGGGGAAGGGTGAGGGTGTTTTTTTTTTGTCTAGTTAAAGTTTTACAGCACTTGCAACACGATAAGGTCATTTAAGTGCCGAAGATTAGTTGTTACAAGAGAGTAACAAACACAAAAAAGAAGGAGTGATCAGATGATAGATGTTTGATAAGAACGAAGGGGCAAACCACACCAGAGCACCCACCAACCACCCACTGGATGGGCGAGTTTATGTTTACGCGTATGTCTTCTTGTCTATTTGTTCATTGCTAACAGAATTAGCTTGCGGCTAGCGCGAGGCAATTCCTTTAGCTGAAGGAAAAATCAATGCCAAGTGGCGACAATACATTTCTGCACACAATAGAAGTAAACGATTTTCTGTTTTCGCCGCTAGAAGGAAACGCCACGATACTGCATGCCTTGAACATGCCAGCTGCACAATTAAACAACTTAAGTATATGTACTAAAAGAGCACAGCATTGTGCTGCAAAGTGTTTAGTATTAGTTAAAGATACAGTAAGACCACTTGATCTTTAGTACAAACTTTCTGAAAAATGAGCAACCTTTTTATGCTTGAAATTTAAGAGGTACTCAAGAAGGGAAATACAAATTATATGCAACAATGAAATAAACTTCAATGGCTCTCAAATAAGCTTTAATATCACATCAAAAACAACAAATTGCGCAACTACTGGGGAGTCGGCCTGTGCTGACAGTCTTGACTAGGGCTGAGAACACAAAGAGCGCACGCTCGTCGTAATATTCTTCATAGCGTTTTCTTGAGTTTAACGGCACTTGCAACAAAGCAGGTCATTTAAAAGTCTTTGATTAGAGATAGCCTATTACTAGAGAGTAATATACAGAAGAGAAAGAGGGGGAATGAGGACGAAGGTGTTTCATATGAGAGAAAGAGCAAACCAAACCAGGGAACCTGCCAAACACCCACGCCTTCTTGTGTTTTTCTATGTGTGTCCACAAAAATCTGAGGGGAATGAGTACTACTGCTTGTCTGCTCGTGCCGGCTTTTTGAAGCGTAAAGCGTTCTCTGCTATGGCCTTCCTGATCCATTTACACGCATTGTAATCTGTCCATTTGTTTGGTCTTGATGTTGCGGGTTCGGGGGTTCGAGCCTCAGCTCAATCTGACGTTGTGCCCTTGGGAAAGACACTTTACACGAAACTCCCATTAATTTGGCTTGATCCTTTCGGAGATGAACGTTAAACTCGGAGGTCTCGCCTCTTAAATAGCATAATAGAGTTGATAGAGGCGTAAAACCCATACAATTTTCGTTTAAAAAGGTCTCGATGTCAGTTGAAAAAGTAAGGCATCTGTTAACGGTGCTGGTGACCAGGATCTGACCCCTCCCCCTAAAATAATCCACTCCAACCTAACCCTTTTGAACGCAGGATTTCTGGGAAGTCTTAAAAGCCTCTTCAATTGTGCTTTAAGCGACACAAGTTTTAACTCTGAATAAAATCTCGAAATTTTAACGAGGAGCCATACAGTAGATGAAAATAAGTGTAGATGGTATAAGCCCCCATTAATACTATTTAGATCATTATGGGGGTGGACTGCTTCACTATGACCATGCCTGCCAGGGCCAAGCCGGGCTGAGAAAGACACAACGCCCCAGCAGACAGGCTGACATGCTCGTTAAAAACCCACCCCACACAGGAATAGAACTCACGTCTTTTGGTAAAAGCTTAAACGCTATACACAGACACTGGCGGTAATGCTGTGTACATACACTGAACAAAAAGAAAAAAGAAAAACAACAAAAAACAACAACAACAAAACAAATCCAAGGATACACATGCCCCTTGATACTATTTTCTCCATATTGACCAGTCTATTCTTGCTCCACTCAATCAATCAATTACTGTTATCCCTTCGTCATGGGCTGCAAGGGTTGAGGGTGAAACCACAGACGCTTTCTGGCATGCCATCCTCAACTAAGCCAACTCGCCGTCCTCGTCGAGCAGCCGGGGGACCCCTGTTCTGTGGAAAAGGGGCGGGGCATAGGAGCAGAGGTTGCAGACGGAGCTCCGGCCAGGAGGTACCATAGCTCTGCGAGGTGCGATGTGAGCAACGGTCCTGTGGCTCGTAGAAGAGTCCGTACACATCAACCTTTTATAGTAGGTCTGACGTCACAGCAGGCCAACCTGTTCATTCAGGAACTCACTGTCGACATCTTCTTCCCTCCCTCTCGTGGGAGCTCTACAGACGGGCATGGTACCCATAGACTGCCGGATTACTCATCGTGAGATGTCTCCGCGGACCCAGAAGGCCTTGTAGCTGTAAGGAATAGGCTGCCTGGAAACAGATGACGTCCCTATATGATATATCCTTGCAAATGCTCGCTGATCCATGGCGGGACAATCCTCTGTCTGAGTAGACTCGGCTATCCCTTGGATTATTCTGCTACATGAACGGAAATGTTAACAGGAGACAACAGGTGGCGTGGATTGGGCAAACTTAAGCTACGCTTGGAGATGTACACGACTCGCTGTGGAAGGAACGCGTTACCCATTGCTCAATGGGGCCCCTTACTGGACTTTTCAGACGATCACTGGTCATTGGTTGCCCTTTGTGGCTCCCATCTCTCAGAGCTAGAGTGTGCCTACACCCCCTATAATTGTCTACTATCTAAGAAATCCCCATGAAGGTTGATGGAAAACAGAACAGTGAACATTGAACCTTGGTTCTCTTGTGGCAAGATGTTTGGACACAAAGCCAGTGTCAGGACAAGACAACCACCTACCTGAGATCCTGCAGGGATGCATACAAGCCTTTAAAACCCCCAAACCAATGAAATGCCTTTACGACAAATGTTGAGGGAGGCATTGCACTGGCCAGAGCGACATGCTCGCAGCCAAAGGGATTTTAAAACAACAACAATAACAACATCATTTCGTCATCAGTCTATCCACCCAATCATTAATGAACCTCCTCCCTCCCACAATCCTCATCCACCCCTCTCTTCCACAATCGGTTTATCAGCAAACCAAACTCTGCCATCCTTCTGTCTCAGAGCCCGTATGTCTGCCCATCCACTTACCCGCCCACCTTCACGTAACCTACTAACTGGTCTACCCGTCTGTCCACTAGTCCATAATTTAAAATCTTACTTTCAGAACTAACGTAATACTTCCCTTCGATCTACGATCTCAAATAAGTTCGTCATCATTTTAAGAAGAACATGTTAGAACGCTAGAAATGAGCACATTAGTTGAAAACGTAAGACCCCCCCCCCACACACACAAACCAACATGCAGACCAAAAAAAAAACTGGAAGAGAAAGTAAAAGAGATTGTAAGATTTATGGGAAGTCAGTTTACGAGGATCACATTCCTGCACCAGATAATGAACCGGAAAATCGTGTTACAAGGCTCAGATAGAAACGGCAGCGAAGTAGCCTGCTACAAAAGCAAGAAATCGATGTGGTAGGAGAATCAGGAAAGAAGATATCACTCAGCGTTTTATGTGGGCGAAACCTAAAATAAGTTTAATAACTGTGCGTCCGAGGTTTTATCAACGACAATTACAGCAGCAACAAAAACATGGCTTTGGTTGCATACACACGAATAGAAAAATACAAACAAAGGCACAAATAAAGATATATATGTTAAAAGGAATATATAATATACTATATAAGGTTATTTTTTAATATTATATTACAATATTATATTACATGATAGGTGTTTGATATGAAAGAAGGAGTAAACCATACAAGAGCACATGCCAGTCATCATTGAAAATAAAATGGGAGGAGGGGGGCGATGACAAGAGAAAAGGAATAAACAACTGATAGAGTGAATGGGAGAAGTGGGTGTAATCACATGCGGTTCTTTAGCTTGTTTGTCCGTTTGTTTTTGTTAAAGATCAAGTTCCAACTTGACACACAATAGACACATTCAAAGGCTAGTGAAATAAGCTTCGAATTAATTAAAGTTTGTCGAGATCGATGCTAGGGCCACTGCCAGTGGGCGTCTTGTTTATTTTGAATGAAAAAGAACAAACCGACGCCATCTAGTGCAGACAAAAATATAAAAAGGAAAATAGAGTAAAAGGGAGAGTTGGGCCTACCAGTAGCAACGAGTATTAATTTTGTTTATAACAAATTCTGACCACAGCGTGAGGGTTTACAACGGTGCTGATGACGAAGTCTTCGGTAACAAAACGATACGTGCACGCACACTCACTTACAAACACACACACATACATACACACATACACACACATGCACACACATACACACACACA
>NW_004797542.1:181780-185020 GCF_000002075.1 Aplysia californica | reverse complement strand
GATAGATAGATAGATAGATAGATAGATAGATAGATAGATAGATAAATAGATAGATAGACACACAGACAGATAGATAGATAGATAGATAGAAGGTACAAAGTGCTAGACAGGCCAACAGTAAAAACATTTAAATCGAGTTACTAGTAACTCTGCCCTGTTCATCATGACAAATAACATTGTCCCATATTCATGTCAAAAATGGCAAGAGAAAGTTTAGCAGAAAACTGCACAACGACAGGCTGGATTCTCCCTGTTTACTACATAAACTATTAAAGGGTATATCGAATGTTCTCCTTTACAACACGTTTTCAAATAATTTGAAGCCCGTGGTTCTGTAACCATAATAAACCAGACCCTACCCCCCCCCTCCCCCCGAACAGATACGTCTGAGCTGAGCAGAGCGACAGACAATAAGCGCATTACAATAATTACAAACAGTCCGGTGAAGAGAAACGTGAATATGTGTGTAAAAATATATTCTAGATCGATGCTTCAAGGCTGTCTGCCTGAAAATGAATTTTCGAAAATTAATCAACAGCTTCTCGCTAAACACGGTTCTTGGGAAAATACAAAGATGCGAAAAAAAAAAAACGAGCTGTGAAATTGAAGCGTTGTCAAATACTTTTGGTAAGAAGCTGAGAAACAAGAGCATCTCCCCTCGACGGCAACAGATGATTTAAAAGTAAACAGTAAAAATGAAGTGAGTCAGAACCTGTTATGATTAAATTTGGTAAAGCGCAACAAATATAACTTTCAGTCATCATTCAATATTATTACAGCCGTATTATAGTGTTTTGACTTTTTAAAGGTGAAATTGAACCCAAAGCGATCTAAATTGTACAGCACGTAGAGCCCACTGCCAAGGTGCCGAGGTGAGTCAGGGGCTATAGATGTACTGAAGGGGGGATAAAAGCCTACTGTTAAAAACTATTCTACGTAAAAAAGAACCATACAGTTCAGAAATGGCGATCCAAACGCGATCCTGTTCAATGCTGAACGGCAAAATTCACGTCCTCGTTAACGCCACAAAGGCTATTTAAAGGTGAACTCTTTTGACCAAGCCTGTCAAGGCCAAACTGATATGAGAGGGGCACAGCACCCCAGTAGAACGACTGAGGTCCTCGGTAAAAAAGATTTCCTTGCTCAGGAACCGAACAGCGAGGATCATAATTGTTACACCACGGGCGATGTTTAACGCCTCCCTCGACACAAGTTAGATCATTTAGGTAGTGGGCTGCTTCGATCCTGTCTGTCAGGGTCAACCCGGGCTGAATGAGATACTACATCCCAGTAAAAAGACGGAGATACTCGATAAAAATTTCCGCACACTGAATGGAACCTGTACAAAAATGGCATGTCGGCTATAAGGAAGAAGAAGCGACCCTTAAACCATGACAATTGAAGAATCACGAGAGAAAGAATAACAGTACTTTTTTTTGTCTCTTGCCCATTTCTATGATATTGACGCCATCTGATTAGTAGAAAAATGTGCGCATGGCAGTGTCCAATAGTGTATTTCGTACCTAATTGATATAACTTGTAACTCTTACAGACAGATATTCAAGATAAATATTAAGATGTATGCCAAGTATCTGAGAGCAATCTTGATTTTAGATATGATGGTGGTGATAAGTAATGATGGGAGATGGTGTTTATGTAAATAATTATTGCGCAGAAATGCTTCTGTAAGTTGAATTTGTTATGTTAGCGTTAGTCCCAACTTCCTCTGTTCCGATGAGTCACGAGGCACATGTGCACCCTCTATCCCGTTTCCTACTGGAACCATCTTTCATGTCACTGTGAGGTTCCGAAACGGTGGGCACAGTCTGTGCTAAGGTGACATTGTTAGTATTAGCTTCTTCTAGCGGGGGAAAAGTGAAGAGAGAACCTAAGTAGGTAGACAGTACAGAGTCAGGTATGTTGGAGACTTCGTAAGCAGGTTGTAGGTAGCAAGTTGACAACCAGATTATAGGCTTAATAAAATACAGTAGTCATATTCTACTCTCTAATCATTTATCCCAGTCATTCCTTTCGAGTCTTATTTAAACATAAAGTTGTGAAGATTCCGACACAGGATCCTCGATCCCGAGTCGAGAGGGAACAGTAAGAATAACAGTACTCACGACAATCCGTGGCAGATGGCGCAGCTCTCCGGGTCCATAGACCCCGGCCAGGCGCAGGACACAGCAGCGAAGAGTGGCGCCCCCTGACGTCTTGGCGCCGTTGGAAGCAAGGACTTTCTTCTCAGCCAGCATCTTGGTCTTAGAGTAGTGGTCCGTGAACTGGGGAAACGAGGAACGAAAGATAATATTATACAGAACCAATGAATGAATAAAACAATAGAATAGATAGATAAATAGATAATGAATAAGCAAATGAAAGAATAAATAAATCTCAAACAGGAATAAACTGGTTTCATTTGGTTTACTGTTGCTTGCTTTTTTCCATGCCAAATCCCTCATCACTTAAACAATAAAAGGGCTCAGCCCATCTGTCAACGGGAATATACACCGTAAGATGTGCACGCAAAAGAACTTTTCTTTGTTGATTTACTTCCCCCTTCCCCATCCCCACCCTCCCCATCCTCTCATCTCTTTTTCTCTTTACTCTTCCAACTGGGACAAGAGGTGCTCTTTCCAATTTTAATGACGAATTTGCGATCTATACGGCGCTAAAACCATGCCAAAAAGCCCTAGACCTCTTGGGCATAGAATGGGTATTTCATTTCAAAAGGTGGGAACGTAATCTTTAGTTCTCTCTGGTCGCTTTGGTTAAAAAACAAAAGCATACTCCAGGAAGGAAAGGGAAGAGATAATGTGAACCTTTCTTGTACAAGTATCCAAACAGAAGCCTTTCGCAATGACTGCTTTATGTGATGGTATAAAGTTCTGATTCCTGTTTAAAAGTGCTTACGTACCCAAAAATATGCAAATGCAACAAAGTTTCAAGGATATTAACTCAGAAATAAAATCCGAACTGCACTAGAATGAACATTGCAGGCGGATCTAAAAATGGTATTTTTACACAAAAGAAGATATCTTTAGAATTGAAATCTGTAATTTGGTAATGGTCTTACCTAAGTAGGTCTCTTCTAATAGAACATAGGCTGAAAGGTTATAGTTAGGAAATTAAATGTCTGCTTCAAGTTTAAAGAAGCAGGCGATCTCTCTGGTTCCCCACCACAATCTCTCTCTTTCTTTCTTTCTCGCTCCCCCTTCACTCTCTCTCTCTCTCTCTCTC
>NW_004797542.1:180467-181680 GCF_000002075.1 Aplysia californica | reverse complement strand
GCAGCAGCAGCAGCAGCAGCAGTAGTAGCAGTAGTAGCAATAGTTCTTGTTGATGTTGTTGCCGTTGTTGTTGTTGTTGTTGTTGTTGTTGTTGTTGTTGTGTTGTTATGGTTGCTGTTGTGTTGCTTTGGTGAATGAATATTCCAAGCCCGATTCAGGCACAGAAAAGTCGAAAGGGCTGTTTGTAATGGAACCATTACGGACAATACAATTGAAGAGACTCGTCAAGAGCTTAAATCGAATTTCTCTTACACCGACTGAGTGATACGCAGGCTTGACTGCACAATCATTTCATTTTCATCAAAGCTATCCTTCTTTGTAACATAATTGTACTTGACCTACTTCTTAGTTTTAGTAGAGGTTTTACGGCGCTCGCAACTACATAAGGTCATACGAGGACCTACTTCTAACAATACCATATAAGATAAGATGATACTTTATTATCCCTGAGGGAAATTTTTCTTGGCAGTACAGGGCCGTAAAACACACGCAGGTATATATTTAAAAAATCTAAATTATATTACTCTCATTAAAATTCAACATGAAAAGAGAAGTAAAGCGGACAAAATGTACATATCACATAATCAGATGCATCATTCAACCACATGCAGGAATTTGATAACAAAACCTCTGGGGTTATATACTCGTAGATACATACTCTAAAGAGCAATACACATTATGCTTATTCTGACAATAGCCTTATGCCAGAAGGTAAAAAAATTCTTTTATATCTTATATAAAATCTCTCTCTCTATATATATTAAGCTGAGGACAACTTTTATTAATGTATATGTACCAATTTCAGTCTGAGAATTACGGGCTGATCCAACTGACTTTCCACTCTGTCTCGATTCAGCAGAACCGACATGTCGAGCAAAATGTCTACTCTACTTTAGCTCGAAGTAGCATCTTCAGACAACTCGGCGACAGACCACTAATGGAGCGACTAGCGTTGATTCTCTAGGGAAGGGTAACGCCCGGTGTTGCTTCACCTGCATTCTTTTTTTTTCTTGTTTTTTGCTTTCTAAATACCGTGCGCCAGGAAATGCTAGGATTACAAATTGATTTTATCCATAGAAAGACAGACAGACAGACAAATTGACTAGCAAACAGATATATATGTACAGACCCACAAATGGATACTTGCTAAACGATCATAATATGCATTGGCGGACTCATGAATAGACGGAGGGATGTATAAATTGTTTATATA
>NW_004797542.1:178599-179595 GCF_000002075.1 Aplysia californica | reverse complement strand
CCCCCCTCTCTCTCTCTCTCTCTCTCGCTCCCTATTTCTCTGTCTCTCCCCACTGGTCTCTTCCCTTGTTTCCTTTTCCTCCCTCTCAGTCTTTCTCCTCAAACTACCCAGACTTCTGTTCCTATTCTGGACTCCCCATCATGCGGTATTATGTGCCAGTCAATGTGTTCTCAGACATGTTATTGTATTACTGTTAACGTAAACTCTCAGGCTATTCGTAATCTATTCACCTGCAGCTACAATGGCTGCTTAGTTCAGACAAAAAGGGAGTTTGGGGAGGGGGAGGGTGATCTAAAAAATACTATTGAATTCTTTACCTCGACACAAACATAATCATTTAACAGGCGGGCTGCCTGTTATAGCCAAACCAGGCAGAATGGGATCATATATCCCATCGGACAGACAGAGATACTTGACAATACATTCCTCCTCTCCAGACTCGAACTCATGTCTAATGAGTGCAACAACAAAGGGCATTTAAACATTACACAACATATATGCCAGTGGTGGGAGTCTGACTGCCCTAGTATTGGCACAGGCAATCTGACATTCTATCCTGCATGTCCCACCTTGTCGTCCGTGAGATAGGGCAGTCTCTCGTCTCCATCCAGGATCTCCTGCCCGCCAAACACCACGTTGTAGGTGCTGGTGTACACCAGGCGAGTCACGTCCTGGGACAAGCAGGCTGTTGGAAGAAAGGTTTTTAATTAAAAAAAGGTTTCATTCGAGTTTTACGGTACTTGCAAAATAATTAGGTCACATAAGTGCAGAAGATTTAAGGTGTTACTTGAGACAAACAAACAAAGAAAAAAAGGAAGAGAGAAAAGGACGTTATATGTTTGATAGGAAAGAAGGAGTAAACCATACAAGAGCACATGCCAGTCATCATTGAAAATAAAATGGGAGGAGGGGGGCGATGACAAGAGAAAAGGAATAAACAACTGATAGAGTGAATGGGAGAAGTGGGTGTAATCACATGCGGTTCTTTAGCTTGTT
>NW_004797542.1:175219-176153 GCF_000002075.1 Aplysia californica | reverse complement strand
TTCTCTCTCTCTCTCTCTCTCTCTCTCTCTCTCTCTCTCTCTCTCTCTCTCCCTGTCTCCCTCCTTCCCCGACAGTCTCAATCGTCTTGTGGTCAGATCACATTACAGTTCAAAACCGCCAAATCTTATCATCGTTTCTATGCACTCAAATCAGTCTGCACACGTCCAAGTATAAAACTTCGAAAATATAAACAGAAAAAGCAAGCTTCCTTTCTGTTATAATCGCTCATCATCATCATCATCATCATCATCATCATCATCATCATCATCATCATCATCATCATCATCCCAAACCATCTCAAATAGAACTATCGTCAACACAAACCATGATTTATAACAATGGTTACAACGAGTCTAACCACAGCAACAGACAGCAAGAACCTCGTTATAACTTTTCTCATCTCAACCGCCGATATGACCCAAGCAGCTTTGTTGCGCATAAATGAATAACGCTGCCATTGACAACTGAAAGGATAAGGAAAGAAAAAGGAACCAAGTTGGTAGCAGCCACATGCGACACTAATCAAGAACACTGTCCGGCGCATGACAGGACTGGTAGTCTGCGCCTGTGTTTTGGTTTGGGCATGCGAGTAGTTCTTTGTCTCCGCTGTGTCTTCTAGCACTAGCGATTTTTACCCTTCATTACATCGAATAGGTATGCTATTCTAGCGCCCATAATGATGTTGTTGTTGTTGTTACCGTTGTTGCCGTTGTAGTTGTTGTTGTTGCTGTTGTTATTGTTTGTTGTTGTTGTCCAATACCAAGTTGAAGGAGGTTGGGAACGAATGTATAGCTCAAAAAGGATAAAAACTGAGAGAAACAATGAACGAAAGAGAGAGCGAGAGATAGATAGTTTGATATATGGAGAGAGAGAGAGAGAGAGAGAGATAGATAGAGAGATAGAGAGAGATAGAGATAGGGAGAGAGAGACAGA
>NW_004797542.1:172598-174324 GCF_000002075.1 Aplysia californica | reverse complement strand
TGTTTGTGTGAGTGCGTGCATGCGTACGTGTGTGTATGCGTGCATTCGTGAACGTCGTGAGTATGTACGTACATAAATAATAATGAAGAAAGATTATCTTTAAAGAAATATTTATTTTTGTACCTGAAGAATTAGCACTAGATCTAGTACAAGAAAACGAAACACCAATGTGAAAGACATAATTTGCAAACCATAGGATGACGTACTTTTATTCTCGTTTGACTTGTAACTTGTAAGCCCTAGACACGTGTTTCGTTCGCATTGTCTGTTTTTGAAAGATACGTTTTAAAAAGAGTTGTATTCCAAAATTTGAAATGGAATCTGGCTTCGGCTATGGGGATAGAATTAATATCATCGTGAGCATCTGCACTGGAGAAACACGACAAGCAAGAATACATATTACAAATATTATCACCGTACTGTTTTAATAACATAGACATGTAATCGGGACAGGTATAAAGAAAATATGACTTTACGTGGGTTAAGTTCGAGCTGCATGGCATTTCTTGTAAATCAGACAGGTATTAAACCGGTTTCTTTTTTCTTTATCTCTTTCTTTCTTTCTTTCTTTCTTTTTTTCTTTCTTTTTTTCTTTCTTTCCTTTCCTTCTTTTTTTCTTTCTTTCTCTCTTTCATGCTTTAAAAAAAATTAATACTATCTTTCTTTCCTCTTTCTTTCTGCCTTTCGTTTATTCATCTCTTTCTTCTTTCTTTAGTCTTTCCAATTACTCCTTTATCCTTTTTCTCTTTTTGTCCCCTTTTCTTTCTTTGATTTTTACATTTTTACATTTTTTCCCCCTTTCATTTCATCTTTCTTTTTATCTTTCTTATTTGTCGAATTGGAAACCAATAACAGTCAATTGTCGTTGGCTTAAAATAATATACTGAATATGATATTCTTCTTGCAACATTTACAAAAGCGTTTAGATCTACTTAGAGCGTTCAGGCAAGAAACATCCTATTTTTAATGACCATGCCATGTTCTGCATACAAGTTACAGTCCTCATCGTGTCGCAATCTCAACAGTCGCGACGCCCGAAGGTTTTATTAGCTCCATTTTAAAAGTAATTCCATCTCTGCATCAAGTGCTTTTTCCAGAATAGCGCGAGCAGGAAAAGTTAACGCAAAGTGCGGTTGACCTTTTGCAAGTTGTTTGTTTTTCTTTCGCTGCAAGCTATTGATTTATGGGACGGCTCTGCTTGTATACAACCTTTCTTTAACATTTAAAAAAGGTCGAATTTTCGTAGGGGTCTAATTGCGCACTTAAATTTGCTTTGCACGGCTGATTATGTGAAACCATATATCATATTTATAACAAACATGAAAATACCTTCAAAAACTTTTAAAACCCCCCCCCCCCCCAACCCCCCGTAGTTATTGTATATCTGTACCGTCTTCAAAAAGTAATTGTCAGTAAAATAAATTGCCAACAAATTTTCAAGCTGGCTTGATAAACACGTTTTAATACAACCTAAATAAATGTTGTACATTTCACACGAAGTCAATTTGGAGGTGGTATCAAACTACAAAAATTAGTCAAATTCTACAGCTACTCCAACAGATTTAATTGCATTTGGTAGTGTTTTACTTCTTATATCTTGTTGGACCAAGCTCTAAAACATTACAAATGTTGGAAGATGCAACAGAAAGCTTAATATTATCTTTCTCAAACTTTGATTGCGGGTCATTCACATCTTTGCACTCGAAGAAAGTGATCTAATCCCCCC
>NW_004797542.1:170421-172498 GCF_000002075.1 Aplysia californica | reverse complement strand
ACACACACACACACACACACACACACACACACACACACACACACACACACACACACACACACACACACACACACACCAAAATATTAAAGATCCTTCAACTAACCCATGTATATGACATGTACTTCTACGAGTACAAACGCCAAGGCAGGGCAGCAAGCCTTAGTAAGTTAGAAAGCGTCAAAAGAACTTGGAACATAGATTCAAATCTGTGTCGCGCTCGCCTCGTCGTTTTATTTTGCTTACTGAGGCGAAAAGGCCATCTGCCAGTAAGAATATCAGGGGAAGGCAAATGTCTGACAACATCGCTTTTAAATCATATATTTCGTTTGGAAAACTTTATCTTCACATATTAACCAATACAATAAACTTATATTTAAAAAAAACAACAACAACAATCCCATAAAAAATAACTGAGGGAAAAAAGAATCGGAATTTTTCAGGAGGCTACCAAAAGTTACTCTCCCATAGAGGCATCAGTTGTTTCCACGATTTTCTCAGCTCCTGCTGGTATATCAAATAGGTCTGGGTCTATTTCTCAACCAATTTTAATCAAATTTGCTTCTAATTATGTATGAATATAATATAAGCCCCCCCCCCCCTTTCCTCTAAAAAGTTCCAAATACTTTTTTTGGGCCAATGTCCGTTAAAAAAATTTATATGTGCAGGTGTGGGGTGGGGGTGGGAGAGAAATCAAATAAGAAATACGATATTTAATTGTCATAAATCACGTATACAGCAATATTTTTTGCGCCAAAACGTTTCCAAGACTTAGGAAAGTGAAAATGGCTCACTGGTATAGGTATAATGACCCTATCAATATTATTAAATACTTTAAGAGGAGAGACCTCCAGTTTAACAGTTTCCCGAATGGGAATGTCCCAAGAGCATTATGTCGGACCGAGCTGAGGCTCGAACCCCCGAACCCGCAGTCTCATGATTACACACCCGACAGTCTATCCGCTAAGCTACCGACACCACACTTACGAAAGCGACTTTGTAACTTTGTCGCAAAACGTAATATGGACAGGAGGGGCCCAAACGACACAGATATCGTAAACTCTGTCAGAGACGTAGACTCCTACCCGTATCAGGAATATCCAAGATGGGGACTGTCTTCCTCAGTTTTCATGGCAACCGGTGTGCTGGTAAAAATCAGCATGCTGACTTCAATCAGCGCCCATAAATGAACCAAAAAGTCCAAATTCCACCAGATAAGCAACTAACTATGGAAGAAAATATTCTTCCCACTAGATGGCCATAAATATTCCAAGGATCTGTCATGAAAAGCATTAACACATTCACAAGAAAAAGAAAGTCCGCAGTATTTAATAAGCAAGTAGTAACAAAACGGGGATAATCCGTGAAAAAAGTCATTTCCTGACAAAGACAGATCTTTTTCATTAGCTGTGAAATTCAACGTCACGTTACTTCCTACCCACCCATCCACACCCAATCCTTTAAGAAAACCACAAAAAGCAAAATCTATTTTCTCTTCGATTATCTATGAGAGCCAGTTTTGCTGTAAATGGGAAAGTCGAACAAATACATGGGGAGACAGGGCATCATATTGAGGCGCCAGCTAAGCTGTTTGTGACTGCATTCCAAGACATGATTGACTTCTATTGACAACAAGACATGATCATCATATATACAGGGAGTAAATTCTTCGAGCGATGGAAAGTTATTGTATGTCAACAACTAGAACTTGATTAAAAATGATAAAACCTGAGCGCCGAGGGATAAAATGACAAGCCGGCTTAAAGGGCGCACTCACGTAATTAGATAAAACTAGGTCACATCAAACGTGTGTCATTCACAGGCCTATCGATCGCGGAGGTAGAAATATGAGGAGGAGAGAGATGGATACAGATTGACTGTGGAACCTCAGCAATAATTCAAGATTCAAAATGGGCCAATCTGCGCTACAAAAATACCCCTGGCTTATTTGTAAGGGTTTTATTCTATGGGACAAGATCAAGTCATCGGGGCGGGCCGGGCATAAAACTCCGGGTTTGTTACGGCTGTTGTTAAACTATCTACGCCATGTGATGTCCTCTCTCTCTCTCTCTCTCTCTCT
>NW_004797542.1:165795-170321 GCF_000002075.1 Aplysia californica | reverse complement strand
TGTCTGTCTGTCTGTCTGTCTGTCTGTCTGTCTGTCTGTCTGTCTGTCTGTCTGTTTGTCTATATATCCATCGATCTCTGCCGTGTCGTCTTCCTTCAAAAATGTTTCTCACGCTCTTTATATCTTAACTTCCTTTTTATCTCTCTCCTTCCTCCCTTTCCTCTATTTTCTCTATCTAACCTTCACACCCTTCACCCTTACGCACAAAACTTGTTGATCTCGTTCTCATTCTCCTGTTTTCGTCAATCCCATTGCCTTTTTCCTGATTAAACGCTTTTGAATTCTTTCTGCTTACTTCTTTGTTTTGACTCTTTTGTTTCCATCATTCCATCTTTCCTCTATTTTCGAGTGGCCACAGTTTTCGATAGCTCGGTTTTCATCCTACAAACGTTATCCCTCTCTTAAGGATGCATGTATTCATTTATCTGCACATGATCTGGTAAACGTGTAACAGAACATGGGAGACAAGGGATAGAGGGGAATGGGCAAAGTATAAATGATAGATGTGGTTGTAGATGTTTTCTCCTCCTTTCAACACTATAAGGCTAAATATTATAGTATTGGACCGATTAAATTACCTTTATTAAAAAAGGAAGGTGGTGCTTTTCTCGCAGTTTCTATCTTATCTGTCTGTCTGTCTGTCTGTCTGTCTGTCTGTCTGTCTGTCTGTCTGTCTGTCTGTCCGTCTGTCTGTCTGTCTGTCTGTCTGTCTGTCTGTCTGTCTGTTTGTCTGTCTGAACGTCTATCTATCTATATGTCTGTCTTGACCTTCATCAGCAATGTTAACTTGTTCGCCATTGTGAATATTCAAATACGGCTCTTGCGACTATCACTAGAGTGAGGACCGTTCTAGTTTGAAAGAATCATAACCGGCGTCTGAGGTATAGCAGATAAGTGCTTCCCAGTCGCACGCAGGAGAATCGAGTTCGATACCCGAGTGGGGAGACATTTTTATTGAGTGAATCGGTTTTGCTGCTGGGATGTTGTGCTGTATCCCTCGGGATCTCAGCCCGTATTGGCCCTGGCAGAAGAGGGTAGGAAGCTCACCTCCAAGGTGATTTAAACTGTGCCGATAGGGCCAAAAGGACCTACACTAGGGTGTCATAAACAGGCCTTGCTATCAGTGGCGGTGGGTGGACCAAAATTTGGGTGGGGCTTAGGTTGCTTCCAGTTCTTTACTACCAAACAACAAGCAATAAGAATTAAACAGTGCTGATTTTGCTATACTCACGGAGAGCCACGGCCGTTTGAGAACCATTTAAACGAGAAGAGTTGCCTTTGTTTTCAATCTCTTTGTTCTTAATTAAATTCTTGTGGATGGTGGCGACGAAGCCGATTCACTTCCAAATTTCCTTTAATTAGTTTTCGTGTGATGAAAAAGTTGCCTTACAAGTAGTTCGACCTGGTTTATAACTGTTAAATCTTAGCGGCACAAACACAAGCATGCACACACAGCACTTCAAACATAATACCAAAGATTCTACACCCTACGGTTTAACCGTAGGCTGTACTAGGCCCCCTATCTTTGATAATACTTCTATGAGCTGGAATAGGCCGTGTAGTCGAGAAAGTTGAACGCACCCAACAAAGAACCAATGAGCGCATAGGCATCTGTGTTAGTTGGGGAAAGTGTGTCGTTAACTTTCACCCCATTGCCAGGGCTAGGAGAGCGTGAGCCCTCGGTACAGGGTTATTTTTTTCCTAGCCTTCTACCTTTTTACAAGAAGAGTTTCATTAAGGACGGGCTGTGGGAAAAGGGCTCATCTTTGCAGAGCCCTAAAGACATTTGATTGGCTGCTGGGTTACTATAGTTGTAAGCGGTGACAACAGTGATTGGATAAACGAGCAAGCCGCCAAGCTGATCACTCTGTGTTCATTGCGTGCCGTCATAACAGTTTCAACTGCTTATTTCATTATGGAGAAACTTTCATTTACTTTGGGATAGAGTTGGGGGTGGTGGCTGGGGAAGGGGTAGGGGCTCAAGCCCGTGAGCCCTTCACTACCCACCGCCACTGCTTGCTATTCGTCTAATACTCAAAGGCTCAAGTACATCTTGTGAACTATCAACAACACACTTTTATCAAATAAAAAAAAATAGTAGAGAGTTTTACGGCGCTCGCAACTGCATAAGGTCATATGAGCGCCAAGGGGTGGATGTCAACAGAGAAGTCTGTACAGGGAATCAGACTTAGACTGCTCACCTCTCTAGCTTCAACAGCACAAAGTCTGCTTCGACTATCAAGGCACCCGAAAATAGCAGGTCACAAGAGAGTGACAAACATACAAAAGAAGTAGAGGAAAATGACAATACCAAGGATCAGGAAAGAAAAAGCAGCAGTTCCCTGTTGTAGATCAGGCACAGTTATGAGCGTGACATGAATCAGCCCATTTACAATTCTACTATGCTTGAACGGGATATGTGCCCCCTTTGGGAATGGCCTAGAGACACTACAGTCAGTGGCATTGCCCCCGGGGGTTTGGGGGGGGGGGGCTTTTATCAAAGAGCCTGGTCACCGAACGAATTTTTATGTGAGTGGACATATCATTGACTTTTAGTTTAGTTTTAGTAAGAGTTTTACGGCACTTGTAACACAATAAGTCATATAAGTGCCGAAGATTAGAGGTGTTACAAGGGAGTAACAAACACAAAAAAGAAGGAGGAGAGATAAGGACGATATATTATGTTTGATAGGAAAGAAGAAGCAAACCACACCTGAGCACCCGCCAACCACCCATTGTCATTGACTTTTATTTTTCGATTTTTGTCCCAGCTACTTTACCAGGGATTTCTTTGTTGTTGTTGTTGTTGACCAGAGTGTCGTTGTAAATCTTTGTTGAAACAAAGGAAACAGATTCCCTGGCACTGGTATTGTTTGGTGATTGTCACCTTTAAACTCCTGGTCTCGTAATGTTACTACACTGATATTTAACAGCAACATTTTATTCTCGTTTGTATTATTACATAATCCGCCAAGGTCTATTTTTGTTTTGTTATGTAGGGTTCACTGTGAGGCGCAAAGAGCAAATGTAAGGAGATAAGAGCAGTCGTGAAAACAAATTATTATCATATATTTTTCGACTTGTTTTTTAAATCGGAAGTAGGCTACATCTACAGAAAACGGTGTCTTAGTGACGCTCTGAATACTCCTACCAGTCTAAATATCTGACACTTCCACTTTTTAATGTATGGAGCCAAATCCTTTAATTATTAAAACACCAATGATCATCTGAACGGCTCCAAACCCCTTGTTTACTCTCTGAGCGACATATGCAAGTTCTTTAGTTAAAAAAGATATCTTGTATCCGAAAACCCCCCCACCCAGCAGCTCCATTGTTGGCTTTGTGCGGCAGACACAATACGTCAATGTAAAGTAAAGCACTAATCACTCCAACTAAAGTACCAATAACAACTCGTTGATTGAATGGGGACAGGGGTTGACCGCGGAAAACAACACATTAAACAATAGATGAGGGATGATAACTCTAACGGCAAAACATAATGCGATTGTCACCCCTGGTGAGTAATAAAGAGGGCAATGCTCCAGGACAGCGCCAGTTCGCTAGAGAACAATTAACGTTAAGTAATTAAAACGTGCCACTAAAACTGAAAGCCGCGGGAAGGCTGGAGCCGGGTACTCGGGTATCTGTTTACCTTTGCGACTAGAGTGGAAGACATCGTCTGGTTGTGTGAATAATCCCCCCCCCCCCCCCCACTCTCCCCACTCACCCCCCCCCCCCCGTGCGTTTGGCGCTCCCACCTTTTCCTTGTCTCGCTGGGAATGGGGGTTTTCCCCTCTTTTTTCGGTAAATATTTTACGGCTCTCGCAACTGCATAAGGTCATGTCAGCGCGCGGGACAGAGTTTTGGAAGGAATTAGTTTTAACTTTTGCCCGATTTTTGGACTACCAAGGGATCTTTAATGCACGTAACTTGCACACATGAACTCTGTGAATGTTTCGCCCTTATCCAAAAAAGGCTTGGCGTTAGATCTTACCTACCCAAAGATCAGGGGTGTGGCTGAAATACAGCAGTAAGAAGGAGCTAGGAAGTAGCAGTAGAAAAGTTGCTGAAAGAGTGAGGAGCCCAGAGGAGGGGCAAAGGGGAGAGGCAAAAGGTGAAGACGAAATCAGACGACAGAACATGGTTAGAGAGCAGGAACAGACGTGAAATGAGACAATTTTAGGGAAGAAAATCTTCCATTGCTGTCAGGTTTCGAACCTGGGACCTATTGAATGAGAGGGAAATAACAGTGCCTCTAGACCACGTGAGCCCCCAACCCTTTCCTTGTGTAGCTGGGGATGTGAGGAAAAAAAAACAACGTACAGACCCGAGTCCAGTCCTACTGTCATTGGTGTCAGCAACAATTTTGCCAGATAGTCTGTATTATTTTTATACTAGAGTAATTCGAGGCTCTCTGATTTTATTTTCATGGCAAAAGAGAAAGGGATTCGCATTATCAAGATTTAGTCAGAAAGCAGGCGTGACTCTTCAGCGTTTGGCCAGTGTTCGTGTTTTGCATATATATA
>NW_004797542.1:161504-164674 GCF_000002075.1 Aplysia californica | reverse complement strand
AGCAAACAAATAAGATAGTATAAGAATATGTGCAAGGTGTAAACGTTACACGAATTTGAAATGTTACACCAATTTGACAAGCAGTGCAAAAAAGGCATCAACTTTAATTTTGTCACAAATGATCAAAATATGAGATGGCTATAGTAAGAGAAGCAAAGTTGTTTTCTTTGTCCGAGTAAAGAGAACCACGTCGATATAGGTCATTTAGTGCTTGGGAAAAGTAAGACAGACAATTAGAAACAACAGAGGGAAAGTAAAGGAGTAACAACGACGAGTGGCGCCCTCTAGCCACCGGCATTTAATTTTCAGAAAACAACAATTTAATTGCTACCTTGACTGAGAGGTAACATCAAGCAGAAAATATCGCCACTATTCCAGCAAAAGTTCATACAGTACGGATCATTTGCTGACAGGAACAAGCAAAATATGCAAAAAGGTAAAAAGGAGGAAAGAAAAGAAGAAGGACCTGTCAGTACGCTCATCAGCCATCCACAAACGGAATGAGGGGAATATTTTCTAGACAGTACGGCAAAGATAGCACGGACCCCACTCACAATCCAATCGTAACCCAAGGCACCAAGCTCCAAGCGAATACATGAAATTCAAAAGGAAAAGTAAGTTCAGGTTTAGAAACAACCATAAGAAATGAGCAGATAAATTTCGTTAGAATGATCTGTAAAGTACATGGACCCAATCACTTTATCGTAGAGTAACGAAAGGGCCAAAACCAAAGACACACACGGCGGAGGAAAATATATGAAGTAGGACCACCAGTGGCACCTCCAACCGCCCACTACTTTATACAAGAGAGAAGGTAAATCTGGAGAAAAAAAATGGTCTGAAGACCGGGCACTGTGACGACAGACGAGTTTACCTTAAGATAAGGTAAGCATCAGACAAGTTTACATATAGACAAGGTACTTTAACATCAGAAAAGTTCACCTTAAGACACGACACTCTGACAACACAAACGCTCACCAACAGACAAGGCAATGAGGTAGATAAAGGAAAGCTCATAAGAAAAGTTCCAGTTCACCTAAAGACTTGCACTGGCGACAGAGAAGTTCACCAACGATATGGTACAACACACCAGAAAAGTTCACGTAATAATTCTAGGCATGGGACTGTGACGTCAGAAAAGTTCAACTAAAGACAAGGCACTGTCAGTTCAGGAAAGTTAACCTAAAGTCATGGCACTGTTACGACCAGCAACAGCGTGTTGGTATTTTCTTTATACTGACCCTGTGCATTATGCCCAGCTATTGCGGTCTTTGAATTGATTCATTTACACATTGTGACTGTCGCTGGATTGCAAGTTCTCTAGTCAGACAACAACACTGGCATTTTTCTTGTTCTTGTTAATAGATAATAGGTAGCATTTGTATAGCGCAAATCCCGCTCAACAGCAAGCTCTATGCGCTTCACAATCTATACTATTACCCCAGCAGACATGAGAGCATTCTGAAACAAACTCCACTTCCTGGGAAGTATATAGTGAAAGCAACCATTTATAGGCGCTAAAACACTAACATACTGGCAAGATCTTTCGCTGTCTATGGACGGGTACCCATTTCCATCTGGGTGCAGTGAGGAAAATTCGTGTAAAGTGCTTTTCCCAAGGACACAACGTCGGGTCAGCGGCTCGAACCCCCGACCCGGGAGCCTCATGATTACGAGTCCGGTAGCCTAACCACTAGGCTTTCTGAGAAAGCACACGCATTAACGCAAACAAATGGTTGTACAAACAGTTTGTTATAATCGCAAGCAATATCAATTGTGTTGCAAGATTTGATACACCATGTGAGCTTGAAAAGCAGGTGGGTTTTTTTCGTTTTGTGATAGGTATGTTAGTGACAAAGTTTTACGTATATTTCCCGATGTTGAGCTAATTTTTATTTCCCCATGAGTGAGGTTGATGAAGGCCATATTTATTATCCTGTTTGAAACAGATGGGGATAATAGAGGCGCTGACACGTAAAGGAGAAGGGGAAAAATAACAAAAGGACGCTAACCAAGAATCTGCATTTCTGTTTAGGGTAAGATAAAACAAACGGAATGAATTAAAAGGGAAATAAATTAGAAAAGCGAAGAGGAAACAGCCATGTCCACAAATTACGAGGTTGCTTGACGGGCCGTAATGAGCCCGTGCCATTACAGATGACAAACAAGGAAGGAAGCTCGTCCTTGGCTGTGCAGTTTTAACTAGACAAGCACCCACTTTCTTACTATCCGGATTTTATGCGCACCCTTTGAAAAAAATACCGGTTAGTTTAACTTATTAATATATTTTATTTTCATGCCTTTGGGTCTAGATTGAGTTGAAAGCCTCAATATACATTTTAGGTCACCTCGAATGCCAAACATCTGATCCAGAGAGAAGGAGTAGACTGACAAAATAAGCGATAATCCAAGTCAAATACAAATGTAACACATTGAGATCCCAAAATGCATGGACAATTAGGTCATTCTATCAATAGAGAGGCTGCATCCCTTGCAGGTGAGAGTAGAGTCTTTTATTAACACCCTCGCTAACCCCAACAAACCTCACTGAAATCATATTTTAAACCATTCCGCCATTCATTTTGTGCGATCGGAGAAAAAGTACAGAGAATAGCCAGCAGCTCCAGGAACCAAGTAGTTCCATTAAAAATGAGTTCGTGAAACTGTAAAAAGAAAATTACTCACTTATTCTTTTTTATTTCGAAATTTACCGGTTAACCGGGTTAATGATTCGGATGTTGTCCAGCCACACCCCTCGTCAGTAAATCAACTTGTTACGGCACAAGGGTTGACGCGACCTATAAAGGTAAGGGGAAATTGTCGGGAGAGCAGAAGATAATGAACGGTGCTGGCCAGCCCCTCGAGTCCGCAAATCCAAAAATATCGATTTCGCCTTCGCTAGTTTATTGAATTATCATAACATCCGTAAATCATGATGCAAGATTATGATTCCCGAACGAAAAGAAACGTGGGTTCCATACTTCGGTGAGTTTCAAGTTTATGAAAAGAATTTCCAGACGAGATAAGATTAACTGTATTGATTTCCCGGACGAGAATGATTTACATTGAATTGTCACCAGCTTCTACAAAACAGATTACATGCATAGCGAATAGACATTTATATATTGTTATCTGGAAGCATGATGTCGATCTATAACCCCCACCCCCCC
>NW_004797542.1:160192-161146 GCF_000002075.1 Aplysia californica | reverse complement strand
CATATGCATACACGCACGTCTAACTGACTGTAGGATATAAATAGCCTCGTGCTATCCTAACAAGAGGCCCAATTCCTGTCCCCCATAAACCACAGATTCTCTTAGTTCCCTGAATTTTCAAATATTCAAGAGCCTGTTGATTAATTTCCAACTAACATGGGTTCTAACAAAACGACGAAGACAGAGATTTAATGAAAGCATAAATTTATATTATTTTCAGGTTAGAAAGAGTTTTACGGCTCTCGCAACTGCATATAAGGTCAAACGACCGCGCAATCTATATCTAAATGGTTTATAATTAGGCTAAAATAAAAGAATAAAGACATTGTACCACCCCTACACCCTTTCCAGGATCTGAACCCATTCTACAAACTGAACAACGAAAATCAAGAATGCCTGTAAGAATCGTGGTAAAGGAGCAGAGGCATAAGTAATGAGGCCTGAAGCAATGAAACATATTTCGACAAGACAGCGAAGCGCTCCCAAACGGGACGAAGTCTATAAAACAAAGTCACAAATAAGCAGTTCTGCCTATGGCGCTATTCCTGCAGCAGTCATAAACATCCTCTCTCCGTTGTCTCAAAAATCGATCTCTTCTGTGTTGGCTTTAAACAAGGGCCATAACGACAGCGAAATAGGAACGAGTCTGTCTCCTCTTACATCTGGTCTAGCTTGTTGACGAGAGCCGTGCGCAGGAACTAGAGCCAGTTTGGTCGTAAATAATAATTATGATGACAACGCAAAAGAATTTATACCTTTTTCGATGTCTCTTATGTTTCCGCAATCATGTCTTGTTTTGGACAGTCCAGAACGTATTATTTAAAGTTTGAACGCGATATTTTGAATGTGTATTAAGTCTATTATGACAAAAATAAGGTTGTTTTTGAAGACGGGGCGGAATCTGAAAACTTGCTCCCATCACTATTCAGACGCGGTGGATGGCCTATCGATGCT
>NW_004797542.1:153372-155211 GCF_000002075.1 Aplysia californica | reverse complement strand
TGTGTGTGTGTGTGTGTGTGTTTGTGTGTCTTTCTCTCTCTCTCTCTGTGTCTCTCCCCCTCTGTCTGTCTGTCTGTCTGTCTGTCTGTCTGTCTGTCTGTCAGTCTATCTGTCTGTCTGTCTGTCTGTCTGTCTGTCTCTATCTCTCTCACTCTCCCCCATCTCTCTCTCTCTCTCTCTCTCTCCCTCTCTCTTGCAACCAACAAAAAAACCCAACGAAAATGAAAACAATTCCCACCCACTGTACTATACAACGAAGTATAACGAAGAACAACGACCACTGTAGCACCAAAAAAGGCACGATGCCCGACAATGTTACAAAAGTAAAAGCTGAACAATTCGTTTTTTGAATCCTAACAAAAGAAATAAAATTAGACGTAGACAAGACACCTAATCAGGACAGAATTTACGACAGGAGCGGCATCGATAAACAAATTCTTCCAAACCTTCAGGGCTAAAGCGGGTGAGGGAATAAACAAACGGCAAATAAATGCAGGCGCAGAGATTGATTTCATTTAAGGCTAGAAAGAACCAGATTTTGGCTTTCAAGATAAATGGGCGATGGGTGGGTGCTCTCCTCTGGTCTTTTCCTGCTCTTGTGGAACAAGAGAGTATCGAACACTAAAAAGGGGGAGATTAGGACGATACATGTTTGATAGCAAAGAAAAAGCAAACCACACCCCTTAAAGAATGAGAAAGAATAAACAAATGAATTAATGAATTGAATGAACAGGTGAATGAATGAAAAAAAGAATGAATGAATGAATGAATGAATGAATGAATGAATGAATGAATGAATGAATGAATGAATGAATGAATGAATGAATAGATGAATGGATGAATGAATGAATGAATGAATAAGAAAAGAAACATGTGCAGGAAATACTTGTCAATTTATCTGGATTAATATCTTTACAATGACACAGAATGATCATCAGATTTTTTAAGAAGCTGGTTTTGGCTATAACCGTGTTAAAGAGTTGAACTCATAACTTAGTACAGAGCAGAAACCCCTGTCTACATTAGCCATCATTCATCTGATGGGATGTAGTGGACTTCCCTTAAATCTCTACAAAACAAACCAGCACGGAAGCTCAGAATCACAACTGCAGCCAATTAGATTAAGGAAATAACAACAGCAACATGTTTCCCTTTTGGGAAAACGCATCAAAGATTGCTTATAAATAACGTAGGATTTCGCCTGATTCCGTGCTGCAATCTGCTTTCGTAGAACGTTTCCCCCTCTCCAGCTGGCTCTTGCCGCCGTGGTAATTCAATTTACCTGTGATTTGCACTTCAATTGATGATCTTGAAAACACATCTCCTTACAAACAACAGAAACAAAAACCAACCAAACAAAAAACAACTTCCCCTAAAAAAACGAACCAAAAAATAGTCTGAAATATTGAATTGGATTCTGCGATCCTTGCAGATTTTGGTTTGCTGTTTTTGTTGAAAATCCAGTCACTTTCATAAGAACAGCTCAGTTTGAAGTTTGTAAAAAAAAAAAACAACTAGCGGAAACGATCTGAATCGGGTTTCAGACGGTCAATCGAGTCCGATTTAGTAACCCCCCCCTCTCATTCTCCGGCATGTCCCGTTGCCCCCTCCCCCCTTCTTCTTTTTCTTTTTAGGCAAATACCATGCTCTGAGTCGAAAAACGACCAAACTGATTTTTTCAAGTCTGCAAAAAGAATCAGAAATCTCAAAGAAAACTGAATAAATAAAAAAGAATAAAATTATAAAAGCAGCTGTGGGACAGCAACTTGTGTATAACGAGCTGCCAATCATATAGCAATCCACACACACACACACACACACACACACACACACACGCTT
>NW_004797542.1:151654-153031 GCF_000002075.1 Aplysia californica | reverse complement strand
CACACATACGCACACATATGCACGCACGCATGCTCACACATACACTCACAGTGTCCCTCCTTCATTTACATGTCACTGTTAAAACTATTGTATTCGCCCATATTGCCCTCTCCCTTAAAAGGACAGCAACAAGAAACGGGTGAACAGAGACATTGAATATTTATATTTCTTTTTTTTTTTAAAAAGAAGAAAAAACACAGAGGGACAATAAAACAAAGAGACAGGGTCAACTAAAAGTGAACAAGTAAGCTAATCTTTCATTAAGTCTCCCAAGATTTGCGTCACCCATTTCCAACAGGAATAGGCTACCTTGAGATTCAAATCCCTTTAGTTCTTGCTACCCAATCCCGTCACCAGTGAGTACATACACAGTTTCAAAGTCAATGTGCTGCCCTCGTGTAACTGGATTTAGCAGAGTGTGGAATGTATGTGGCTTAAGGGCAATCTTTGAGAACTGTTTCCAGATTTCCAAAGGGCATAGACTGCAACTGTTGTTATGAGAGAGGGAAAGTTTTTTATATATTTTTTTTTTATTGTTTTTCCCCCTTCTTTTTAATACATGTGTGTTACGCCCTAAACGAAACAAGTTACACCCTTTAGGGCCGGGCTTCGACCCTTCCTTCCATGACCGACCCAGACTGAAAGGGAAACAACGTCCGAGCAGTCAGATCGAGACACTCGAAAAAAAATTCTAACCATACGGGAGTTGAACTCGGGTCTCCAGCGTGTGACAGCGAAGCAGATAATTGTTACAACACAGCCACAAGTGGGATTAAGTGCAACGCCCATCTAAACACAATGTGCCCGTAACAAACTTCAAAGGCGGGGAACACCTTCCCTATTACACTGGGAAAAGCGAAAAACTCCAGTTTACTTCAGATTTAGTACGAGTCTTACGACACTTGCAACACAACTAGGTCAAATAATTGCCAAATTTTGGAGGGGTTACGAAAAAGCAACATACAAAACAAAAAAGAAAACGTTAGATGACTGATAGGAAAGAAGGAGCAAACCACACCAAAGCACCTGCCAACCATCCACACAAATCTCAAGAAGAACAAGGAAACCCATTCCAAGCACTCTCCAATGCGAACCTCCGATTTCCACGTGCTTAGCCACGTTTGTAATCAACTGCACAACAAGAAAAGGATTGAGAAAAAACAACAACAACAAAACAACAGCCCCAACCTAAAAGAAAACACCAGCATGCTCTCTTTGCGCGAACGTGTAGAAAAGGCCCTTAAAGATTTCAATGCAAGACTGTATTGAATTGTAGCATTCCATTGCTGATAGGAACGTGTACTGTCAGTTACTATGCAGAAGCATGCCCACCAACAGCAAGAGGCGATTGTGAACTTAAGCAGAAAATGAAAGAAC
>NW_004797542.1:144500-150865 GCF_000002075.1 Aplysia californica | reverse complement strand
ACACACACACACACACACACACAGAGAGAGAGAAAATTATACAAACACACAAACAAACAAACAAACAAACACACACATACACACACACCCTCGTTCTCACATACACACACACACACAAACACATACACAAACACGCCCCCCTACCCATGCAGCCACCGACGTGATGATGTTCCTTTATGTTTTGTCCTTCAACATAAAAATATAATGAAATCAAACAGATAACTTCTTTCAATGTAAGATGGGTAAAGATCAGTCACTTGTCAAACACTGAATCATTTATAATCCAGCGAATACTTTCTCTTATTCAATACGGAAGAACATCGCGCTGATTCCGCCCTCAACAGTATTTATTTCTCCGCGTTTTTCAACTGAATGGGCAGACAAAAACGAACACAAGACCCTCCTCCACCAGGGGTTGGGAGAGGGGTAATATTCTCAGCAGCTCAAAGGTGAGGAACACCATTTATGTGCACGTCTGAATGACCGATCAGGTTGTATTAGTTTTGCTAGAACTTAATCGACTACCTCTTAGTTTAGTTTCGTAAGAGTTTTACGGCACTTGCAACACAATAAGGTCATTTAAGTGCCGAAGTATAAATATGTTACAAGAGAGTAACATTCACAAAAAAGAAGGAGGAGAGATAAGGGCGGCAGATGTTTGATAGGAAAGAAAGAGAAAAACCATATCAGAGCACCCGCCAACCACCCATGACTCTGCCATACGCAATTTTGAAAAGTGAGCAGTCGATTTGACCGCGAAAAAATGCTTTTAGTTTTTGTTTCGAACAAAGAGAAGCACGTCGACACAATAAATACGGTCAGATGGTAGAGAGAAATTACAAGACAGACAGAAACAACAGAGGATAAGGAAAAAAGTAGGCCCTACCAGTGCTGTCCTCCAACCATCAGCTGCTAAGTCGGTGTCGACGAGATATGATAAAAGGTCAGTGCATGAGAATGAGTCAGGTGTTTACCAAAAAACGGACGTCGTGTGTAATACCGTCTGTCCAGGATATAGAGATAAACACATGTCTGTCTTTGGCTGGGCAAAATCCTCAAGGAAATGACAGCACCGCGACAATTTGTCATTCTAAGTTGAAATTCTGAAAAACTTAACCCAAATAGATAGACATATATCTTTAATTAAAAAGAGTATCCCGAGAGTAAGCAAGTTCCACAAAGAGTGGATTCTGAGAGTGAGAGAATAATTTATTTAATTTTCTTTTGTTTTTCACCGAATTTTGAGACAGCACAGACAGAAACTATGCCAAACTGGCTGCCCATATGACACCCCCCCCCCAAAAAAAAAACAAAAAAAAACCCCCCACTAAAAAACAAAATTAAAACAAAAATTAAAACCAAAAAAATCAATTAAAAAATCCTAGAACCAATGCCACACAGCGTTAATTTAATTGCAGGTTTCAAAACTGTGATGGGTGCGGGCGAGGGAGGGGGGGGGGGGGGCATGAACTGAGGGCTGAGACTGTCGAAAGAGGCGAACAGGATGCCATCGATAAAGCAAATAATTTTATGATGCAAGTTAAAAAAGAAACGTGACCTACAGAATCCAATGAGCAGTTGTAAAGGCATAGTAATACCATGACAGTGCCTACCAACTGCAAACTTTTTGCGGTTCAAAATCTATTGTTCCATATCATATACATTTCACTCACATTTTAAAACAATAAGGTTATTTCAAAATCATGAGTTCTCATATAAGACCTAAACCAAGTGAACCAGCACCATCGCACACAGAAGTGAACACAATTCCGGTGTGGGAAGAATTTTCATCGAGTACATGTATTTCTGTCGTTCAGACAGGCAGGCTGGAAGCAAGCAGTCTGCTTTCAAAATGATCTAAATTATTGTGTCGATAGGAGTCGAAAACATCTTTTGTTACATTTGTTCAGCCGAGTCGGTGAAGAAAAAACTCCCCCCCCCAAAAAAAAAATAAAGCCCCTCCCCAAACAATCGAAGATCAAGAAAGGGGACTCGAACCGGGGTTTCCTGAACAGAAGGCCAACATGACACAATAGGAGCTTTTGTTTTGTTCGTTTGTTTGAGTAAAGACAAGGACATCGACACTATGATGGTCACTTAGTGCTGGGAAAAAGTAAGACAGACAGACAGAAACAACAGAGGAAAAGTAAAGAAATAGGACCTACCAGTAGCACCCTCCAACCACACACACAATAGGAGCTAATAGCGCTCTTGGCTTATAACTAAAGAAGGGACCATAGTGAAAAATCAGAATGTGCACAAGCGTCATATGGATAAAAGAAACGCAACCCTATCGCATGAATGATGCGTAGTGTGTAGCGGTCCTACAACGCCGAAAACAAACTTACCAAACACCTGGGGGGGGGGGATACATTTTGTATAAAATTGAACACTTGAACACCATTCAGAAGACGGGACACCAACCATGGCATGCAGTAAGAGCAAAAACGTTGAACAAAGAAAGGTAAGAAATAGGGGAGGAGGGGGAGGCATGGCACACCAACGTACACATCACACATGCACTTCAGAGTAACTTGTTTATGTACGTTATTTTACTATTTGAAAGGCTGTTATCCCAGTCCCCTCCACACTCTGGTGTGCACAGGGTCCATTTATTACCCCTCAACTAACTGGGTTTGGGTGGGCGGGGTCATACAATGTTTCGAAAGGGCAAATAAAAACTTAAGCGAAAAATAACGCGATACCCCTCCCTGTAATCCTTCCACATCCTAACTAATACCAGACAAAAGAATGTTCAGACGAAAAAGAATGAAACTGACCCAGAATGCACAACAGGAACCTGTTCTCATCCGGGTTCCCTCGAGTCTTCGCAATGTCGGCGGGAAAATACTTACTCTGGTCTTTGTGTTTACCCGATCATTCCTGAAGCCTTTGAGCTGAGAGATTGCCTGATGGCGTCTCTGTCAGAGCACACCTCGGGTCGCGGAAGTCTCGTGTAGACATTCTCTCTTTGACTTGGACGCCCTCAGTGGGACAAGAGAAACACGTCAGGTATGAACTCAGAGGCCCAGTCTGTTAGAGTTTAAGAACTTTGAGAAAGATATTCGAAATGAATCTTCTGTAAAAAGTTGTGGTCGAAATCGTTGTATGCGATTATGAGTTTAAGTGTAAAAAAGAATCCCACAGACACATTTAAAGTCAGTTAGGGGAAGGAAAAAGAAAGTGAGATTCATAGAAATATCAGGTGGAAAGAAAATAAACAGGACTTGTAAGTGGCGCTCTTCAACCACCCGCATTGCTGTCTGACCAAACTCGCAAAGGTCACGGGTCACTGATGAGTCTGCTGGCGCCAGTAGAGTTGCGTAGATCGAGATGGCGCCGCAGCAAAAACAGGGAATAGAACGAGTAAAGGAGAAGGCAGGTTTTTCTGAAACCTCAGAACAAAGAAATAATAACAGGAGTTTTTCCCTATTGACGTTAATCGTTCTGCTAAGAAACACAACGGCGCCAACACCATATGGCGGGAAGAGATGACAATACGTCAGTGACGATGCAGAGAAAGGGCAAAAAATGTACAAAAAATAACAACAAGGGCTTGTCATTTGTTGTGCTTGTGCTTACAATGTAACTTAGAAAGCGCAGAAAAATAAAATGTCTTCGCTATGGTAAAATCTTGATACTGTTGTGTCGTTCCATAACTGATCACTTGGACTTTCGTTCGATAGCCATCTCCACTGAAATAAGAAAGGTTGATGTTTGAATATGTAGGAAAACAGAATTATTCTCTGCATATTTGTTTGCATACAAGGTATCATCCCTCCTCGTGTTTATACTGCAAGTCTCAAATTGAGTTTACAAAAACAGTTCTGCTGACGAGGTTTTAAATACCTAAGCATCTTCGTGACCTACTATCCACCTGGCAGGGCATTGAGCTTTGTCAAATGCAGAAAAAACACGATAAAAACCGTAATAAAATTCTTGAATTCTGTCAGGAGCCGATATGACATCTCTCACGAAGTTGTCGACAAGGCTGCATAAAGAGAAGTCAGAGAAATTCCAACATATCCGAAAGACTGTCATGAAACGGCAAGGTGAACGGGAGAAGGAAGACCTCTATGAACGCATCATCCACGGGTTCTCGTGTCTTACAAACGTCAGCCTCGTGTCTGAATCTCTGTTTTGCTGTTTTCCCAATTGTCATTTGTATGAAAGAATTCGCAAACACTGCTTGTTTGCTCGTTAGAGTTGGAGATAGGGGCTGTATTGATTTAGCTGTTGGATGGTGTTTTCATGGCACGTTCTCCCAGTGAATGGAGCAGCGATGTACAAGAAAACGGTGGAGTAAAAGAAACGGCTGTGACCTTTTGTTTACGAACAAACATGTTGATAGGGTGTATGGCGCATCAGGCTAGAACAACATTGGCTCTGTTTACTCAAAAGCAGCCAATTGTGAATTGGAAGGGATTCCCCCCCCCCTCTACAATGCTGTCGAGGTTTCACAAATGAATATTGTTATGTCATCGCTTTGAATACTGCCATATTTGTCATTGATTGCCTCTCTTCAATAGTTTGAAAACACGTGATCGGTCCACTAGAAAAGTATTGGATATCTAAAAACCGATTTTTCCTAGTTATTGTTGTTTGTGTTGCTGTTATTATAGTCAACGTTGTTGGCTTGCTATAACATTCTACTAGACAGTGGAAAAGACATCTCGGCGTAGGAGTACCGTATACCCCATCAGGACCTCGGTCACAGATAAGTATTGCTTTTAATGTTCTTTTAATCTAGGTGTTTTATGTCCCCGTCAGAGTCGAATCTTGCCTCCTAATTATGATCTAAAATGTGTCTGTGTAGGCGTAAAACACCTACATTACCTTTTTTTTTAAAACGTCGGACCAGCTCCAAAAACTAAACCGCCATGAAACATAATTCCCCTGACAGAGATACATCAAATCTTTTGCTTCTTCCTCGGATTCCAAAGTCTGAAAAAGCTATCATATACCTTTTTAATCATCTAAACCATGTTAATTTTTATAAAAGTATGAATAATATTGCGTTTTCACATAAATTTTGGCCTCAGTATGAATGTTGTGTGACAGGGTGCACTCAGTTTGTGCTATTTTGGGAATCAATCGAGACTCTTCCAACTGCCAACTGCCGATGATTCAGAGTCTGCTAAAAGTTTCCCTGCTTGAAACAAAGTCCAGATGAGACACAGGTGCATCAAATGGCGTACAAGCCCCACCACAAGACATTACTCCGCGTTTGAATCTCATTACAGGGCGTTAACTCGGAGCACCTGCTGCATGCAATAATGGCCTTGTTTCGTTTCTCTCTTTTCTTTCCTCACTTCTTTTCTTGATACGCTTTCAACAGTGTTCTTTATTTTATTGTATTTTTATCCATTTCTTGGGCAGGGGTGAGGGGTTGGGGTGGGGGGATTGTGTGGATTGAAAAAAGCGCTATGGAATCAGTACTGTTTCTGTTTCAACTACGCTATTTACAAAGTTTGCCACTGTCACAAAAACAACAACAACAACAACAAAAACCAACAACAAAAACAAACTAACAAACAACCTAACAAACCTGCCCATAGATATCACCCTTCCTTTTTCCTAACTACACAATTCGCAGAGAGAATAATAGTAAAACCCAGAAGCACAAGTTGATACCCACACGCTAAAACAATGAAACAAAACCGAACAAAACAAAAAATACAATTCACGTTTTCGGAATTCAAAACACCCGATACCCGGACCACGCCTCCAAGTTCTTCTTGCTCGACTAACACTAGGATCAATCCGTTCATCATTCCAACTGAACAGAGAGATCAACGCCTTTCCCAAAATTCCTGAAATGGCGTAAAGGTAAGCAAGACTCGTATTTTTCCCGCCAAATATTTCAGCGCCCCCTTGGTTGAATGGCATCACGGTACTTGCTTTGATTGCCCGAAGGAAAGGTGCATCTCAGGCAGGCAGATGGAACTAATGGAGAATCTATTAGAGGGTGCATTTCGCGGACGGCAAGCGGTTCACCAAGCCGGCTTCTCCCAGTTTGTCTTCGTTCACACTACACAAAAGAGAAGAAAGAATTTGCCAACCGCAAGGATGACATCGGGAAAACCCCGTTGTTGCTGGTGGCATGTGGCATGAGGTGTATAATTGTCTGTGGTAAAGCAGATCGCATTAGATCTAGATCTAGCTCTGGAGAGAAAGTGAAGGTAATCTCGTTCAACCGTTCTAAAGGCAATGATGCGGACCGCTTGTGACTGCTTTCACGCTTACACACACACACATACACACACACACACACACACACACACACACACACACACACGGATACAAGCACATAGGCCTATACACACTCACACACACACACACACACACACACACACAAACACACA
>NW_004797542.1:140422-142372 GCF_000002075.1 Aplysia californica | reverse complement strand
CACACACACACACACACACATACACACACACACACAAACACACATACACACACAGCACTCTTTGTAACACAGACAACTAACGTGTAAAAACATGAGAAGCAAAATAGATCCCTAACACAACAGACTGATCATGTTTTTAAAAGCAACAGACTGATCATGTTTTTAAAAGACTTACCTTTCAAGACAGCCTCAGTACCCCCAATGTTGACTTTCTCAATCAGTTTCTTGTTTAACTGCAAAATCAAAACAAAAAGATGGATTTTGAGAGTAGTGCTAGGGGTGAACGGTACATTTTTTTCGTCAAGTTCTAATCTATCATAATTCATGTAACAAGCCAGTGCTATAAAAAGTGGTATCAACGTTTTATCGCTGGCCTGCTAAGGGTTAGAAGCAGTTTCAAAGAACCATAATTCCCTGAAAACTAAAACTGTACGGTTGCTTGGGAAGTCGAATAAAATACCAACTGAATTTTAGTTTCAGTTTTAGTCTCACTACGTTTTACGACACTTGCAACACAATTAGGTAATAAAAGTGACGAAGATTAGAAGTGTTACCTAAGAGTAATTTAAGACAAGAAGGAACAGAAATAACCAGAGCGCCAGAGAAACAACCCACGTATCAACTGATTGCAAGGCTAATTTCTGAACATGTGCACCATACACACTGCTAGAAGTGTTTTGTCTGTAGAGTAAAAGACGAGGGAGTGAAGGTCTAGGTGTCGGAAACCTTTATGTACACCTAACAATGAAGAAAACAAGGAAGAAAAGAAGGGAAAAGACGGTTCGCAGCAATTGAAACGGAGAGACAACTCGACCAGAGATCTTAATATAAAGTAAGCCATATCGTGATTCGTGCTTGACACGGGCTGATTCACGACGTGGTAGAGCGTATAAAGTAAGCCATATCGTGATTCGTGCTTGACACGGGCTGATTCACGACGTGGTAGAGCGACAGACAACGTAGTAAGTTGCGCATCTTCACTCTCCAACTCATCTCGGAGTTCCTGGTCGTTGTCGAGAGCCAGCCAATATTGCTCTTCAGGGCCGGCCGACTCAAGAGGAAAGAGATGTCATGTCGTCTGCTGAAGAAAACGTTCTGCCATTGACGAACACTCTGACGGGTCTCGAGATTGGTTCGATCAGAATCAAATCAAATGCATGCCACTGGGGTTTATAACATGCCATTCAGCCACAACGTTGCAACGTCTTACGTTTCCAGATTTATTATCCTTCATAACGTTGCTATGAAAAGAAAGACGGAGGGGAAAAAATATGAAAAGCCTCCCTACATCCACTTTGAACATTGTGAATGAGAATAAATTCAAAACCCGTGAGAGAGTGAGTGAGGAGGAAAATGGCTGATAGAAAAAGCCAGTCATAAGAATCATTCGCTAGCCAATTCTAGCTTTGACATGCGTGTGTCAAAGCTGCCCATGACTAATCTTCGTCCGTTTCAACGTGTTCCCTGAGCTACGATTTCTTGAATGGTGGTGCGTTTTCTTGAATCTTTACCCAGCACATTTACTTAGCCCCTGTAGAAACGGCTGTTGGTGTATTGTTTTCTAGTGGTCAGCACAATAGTGGTCATATTTCTCCGGCATGACAGAATGATAAAGAAACTTTTAATATGTAACTTCATCTTAAGAATATTTCATGCCTACTGTAGGTCACCAAAATGGTATTCCGGCTCAAATTTTGTGTTTTGTCTCATCGATTTCGATTATTATCAGTAATGTCATGCGTTTTTCTTTCTTTTCAGGGTTTCCTGACTGTGTGTATGTCTGTGTTTGTGTGTGTGTGTGTGTGTGTGTGTGTGTCTGTGTGTGTTTGTGTGTGTGTGTTCGTGTGTGTGTGTTTGTCTGTGCGTTTGTTTGTTTGAATATGCTAATGTGCGTGTTCGAGTGAGTCTATGTGCCCGTCTCTCTCCCTATCTCTCTCTCTCTCTCTCTCT
>NW_004797542.1:138354-140203 GCF_000002075.1 Aplysia californica | reverse complement strand
GTGTGTGTGTGTGTGTGTGTATGTGTGTGTGTGACTGAGTGTATGTGCGTGTGTTATTTATAATCGTTGCAGGCAAATCACTGGCCCCAAGTGGGCTTATGATTTTTACAACAGCTCAGACAACTAAGTCAGTACATTCGGAAATGGGGGAAAGGTATCAGCTTCTAAAAACAATATTATAGTAAATTAAGATTTTACAAAATAAAGATGTTTCTGGGAAAACGAAAAAAAGAACGTTAGCTTATACTGCACTCGGTATATTGAAGAAAAATGGATGCACTTTTTAGCGTTAAATTTGATATCTCATTAACAAAACTCCGGGGGATAAATAAAAAAACAACAACATATAAGACTTTACATAATAACTGACATTTATTGACAATGCTGATATATCGACATTCTCTATGGCCAAAGGCGTAAATGTGATTTGTCTAATGTTCTAGTGTCGAATGTCTCCGTCTTTATCATCGCAATGTGTCGCCTTTGCCTGCCAACATGCAATCTGCAAATGGGTCCTCGGTGGATTAAGCTCAACAGTGAGGGAAAAAAACAAACAACAATGCAACAAAAAAAGACATTTGAAGAGAAAAAATGATAAAGAAAAACATTTAAAAAGCAAAACCCCAAAAAACAAAACAAAATAAAACAAAACAAAACTCAACATGACATGTCAGATCAGACAACTTGAGCCGTTTCCATGGAAACGCTATGATTTCTTGAAGGCTGTGTGTATTTCTGAATCATTATCGGATCACAATACCGTTGACGTCATAGTAGATCGCGTCTTCCGCATGACAACGGATCGGGGGAAAACAAGAGGCTGATCTATCCAGCTCTATATGGATGGTTTGAAAGAGTATTTTAAAGTGTTTTTGCCATGGCATTGCATCTTCAGCTATTACAAATCGACTTCAGAAAAAGACCATACAATGCTTTTTATTTCTGTTATTGCTATATTCTTTCCCTATCGTTTTTATTTTTATTTTTACTTTTATTATTCTTTCTTTCATTCTTTCCTTCTTTCTTTCTTTCTTTCTTCATTTATTTATTTGTTTGTTGATTTGTATATAGAGAGGAACGATGAGACATTGACAGTCGATAGTGCTAGGGAAAAACGAGAGGGGATAACTCACAGAGAGGAACGAGAGAGGGACGGGAGGGAAGTAAGACATATACAGGACACAACCCACCACAATCTTCTGGCTAACAACTCAGCTGATGTCACATGTTAGGTGGGTGTCAGGATAAAAAAACAACAATACAAAAAGTTATATTTTCTTTCATCAGTTTACGTGCCTACAAATAAAGACATACACATAAACACACACACACACACACACACACACACACACACACACACACACACACACATACACATACACACAAACAAACAAACACAAACGCATACACATACATGCACTCACACGCACACCTTAACACTCACACAAACTCAAACACATAAACACATACACACACAAACAGACTCACAACAAGAATGTTTTTCTTTACCCTCTCTCCCACACCAAAGAGGTCAGTGTGTTGCATGAAAGGTGTGGTGTTTAACGTTTCATTATTCAGAAGCACTTGACCCATCGTATTGACCATGTCTGGTCTTTGGAGCATATCAAGGTAGTAAATATCTGAACGGAGGGATCCGTCGTGATCCCGACAGAATTTTGGATTTTGTGAAGGCCATTGGCCTTTATGGGAAATTGTAGAATGAAACAAAAATGTTAAAAAAATTTATGTTATTTTAGAAAAGTTGTTTTAGATGGAAAATATATTTACACAAAATTTTAATATTTTACCATTTTAAAATCTAATTATTGACCCGAGCCCAGCCGTACAG
>NW_004797542.1:136390-138254 GCF_000002075.1 Aplysia californica | reverse complement strand
ACACACACACACACACACACACACACACACACACATTATCATCCGTGATAACAACTTGGCAATTTCACAAGTTCGATAAATCATGATCTACCACCATACTCATGCGTTTTTTCTGTCTCCAGTACTGAAAGCCGCGTTTGCGCCGACGTCATTTCACAAAACAAATTTCCCAAACGTAACTCTGCTCTCCTTAGGACTAAAGCAAGACAAAACTTAAAGTGACGTGACAATGTACTTACTACCCCTTTCAAGATGGACCCAACCCCTCCCCCCCACCCACTCATCTATTCACACCCCCCCCTCCCTTCCCTCACCAAGGAACCAAACGGCTACAGTGGGCTTACTGCTGCGTATTATTCCGAGCCAACCAGGGAAAGGCGGGAAATTGTCGACTGTCTGCCTATTAGTCCAAAAATTGGCTTTTCATTTGCTTACCGGCCGGTCCGAGCCGATTTGGGCTGGAGAGATAGGCAGGACCACGCCAATATTGATTAAGGAGGATTTCATCCTGAGAGGGCAGTCTCCGAGTCTTCGTGTGGTCAACATTTTGACCGACATCGAACACCCCTCGACACGATTTGTTCATTACTATTTGCCATCCCTTCCCGATGTACATCGATTGTATATCAGCCTCAACGAAGGTTATATGTAAAACTAAAGTTGCAAAGTACAACGACTAACAAAAGGAAACTTTTATGCCAAACTTTAATTTTTGACGGGTTTTTCGCGTTTATGTACATTTTAAATTTTAGCAACCGAAATAGCAGACAGAAAAGTGTTGTCATTACAGAATCAGAAAACTAAATAATTCATATCTTGAGACTCACAAAAGGTTCATATTTAAATATATAGCTAGACAATACAAAGATAATATATTACGTGTCGAGAGATGCAAAGAAAGACGAAAGTGTGTCCAGCGCCCTTGTACCACCTTACGTAGTTGCAAGCGCCGTAAAACTCTTACCAAAGGATAGTCTAGAAGAATAATATTTGACATCAATAACAACTTTGACCCATAAAGTCAACAGTAATAATAATGACAATAAACTATATTAGAATCACGGACAGGGTATTGATGACACAAGAAAACATCCTTGAATGTCTTTCTATCGAAGTCAAGTTTACTTGAAAAGGCAGCATCCACTCGGAAACTCTGTCAGTGTCTGAAGGACTGGAGACAGCAATAACAAAGTGACCGAAACCTTTGCACCAAAAACAACAGCTAACTTTGATGACGACCAGTGATTAACTCTTCGGAAACACAAAGCTTTTATTCAGCAAAATAGCAACAGCCGTAGCCCGCTGCACGTTCCAACCTACTTTTGCCAGCCAAAGAATAATTAGATTTGTAAAAGGAATAAGAGCATAAAATTGTTACTCCAGGTCCTACCTTTGATACCTAAAATAACTTGAGTGTTAGGGGCAAATTTCAGAAAAGGAGCCAAAGGCGCTGGAAACGGAAGCCAGGCCTGATGCCGTGAACGGTAGGCGGGTCGCAAATTGAATACGTGTCCGGCATGGCGAGAGGGCGTCACGAGATCATTTCCTTCCCATCACTCCTGCGTGACAGGAAGTCCATGAGTGTCTTCTCGGCGGGGGCTCTTCAGTTTTCGGAAGAAGACGAGAAAAGAGAGAAAAAAGATTGACGTTTGAGTAAAAAGCGCATTCAAACTGTGCGGTCAGCTTAAACTGAGTGCTGAATAGCGGTTTCTGGGAGTCCTACTAACAGCTTGAAGTGTGGTGAAATGAAATTGAGTTTTGCGTGATGAATACAACAAGACGTACTCTACTCCATATTCTCTCGTGGGTGTTGTCTCTCTCTCTCTCTCTCTCTCTCTCTCTCTCTCTCTCTCTCTCTCTCTCT
>NW_004797542.1:133163-135071 GCF_000002075.1 Aplysia californica | reverse complement strand
TCTCTCTCTCTCTTTCACTTTTCCATAAATAAGGATAAAGAGGGCAGTCAGTACGGCCTTGTCCCACAAACAGGGAAGTGCATCATGACGAGAGAGAATATTAATGGAATAAAAACTTCTCAAACCTCCTGAGGTCCTCAAGCCCGGAAAGAAATGCCAGGAACCGATGTATTCAGTGACCCCATGGCCACGAGAGAACCTGCCGGAACTTCTTTACAACGAGACAACATTGCTCATGATCACGTTACTGAAATATCATCAAAACACCACCGCGCCGAGCTTCAATGATTTAATATAATAAACTGTCTGTCTGTCGGTCTTGTCTTAACCAAGTACAACTCTTGCAACAGTTGAGCATTTGTTTAAAAAAAGAATTACGCATTGAATAAAATGCGTCTTTAAGAGCCATCAGAATTAAAAATAAAAACCAAAACTTTAATTACACTCTGCACTGAGCTGTACTTTTAAATAACAAACTAGATTAAAATGATATTCATACTACATAACACGCCTTCTTAATTGCTCTATACAATTCAATAAGCAAACTCACCGTCTGATATTCATTATTCAAAGCAATGTCTATTGAATTTTAACCCACCCCCTCCTCCACACACATTTTTATCATTTTTAAAGCAAAGTTCCTTCATTAACTGGGAGAAAATGCATAGATGGTAAAATACATTTTGTCCCCTTTTTTTTCTTTAAATGTTTCAATCCAGCATCGACACAAATTAGGTCATCTCGGGCAATATCAACACTGTCAATGAAGGCTAACAGGAGCAGTATGAAAAATAATGAAATGGTATGTTTAACGCTCCAATCAAAACTATCAGGTTATTTAAGAGACGGGACCTCTGAGATTAACATCCCTCTCTGAAATGACCGAGCCAGAGGGAAACTTCGTGTAAAGCGTCTTTCCCAAGGACACAACGTCGGACCGAGCTAAGGCTCGAGCCCTCGAACCCACAATCTCACGATTACGGGCCCAGTAGCCTATCCACTAGGCCACCGACGTCACTGCAGCAGTAAGGGATAGTGTTATGCGAATATATAATCTAGGGGGCACTTATACAGACTTCAACAAAAGTTAAGGACCACTTCTTAGACAGATCCAGAGACGTGATGGTGCTGCCTCAGGCGGACAAAGACAGAGTATGACATTGCAAGCCTTCTGCAAACTTCTCGGGCTCCAACTCCATCCTGCAGCCATGAAATAGCTCTGGAATGATCACAGCCTCTCAGCTTTCATCTTGGCGGTATGTTGATGAGATACTGGATTTTGCGCAAACGGCGGCTTATATTGCCACCAAAGTGAGCACATTTCGAGACCGTACGTCCTTTTATGACGTGCACCAGAAATTTTAACTGAGAAATGTCCACGGTGACGCACACGAGTCGATTAAAAACTGCTAATCTGGCTAAAATTCCCCGAGGATTTCCGTGTTGAACGTGGTGGTTTTGGTCCTTTAGGGGGCTTTGCTGTACGCGTTGATAACCCATTAACACTTTCAGACAAAAAAAACGTTGAAATATTCCTTGCTGGTTTTTTTCGGATAAAAAAAAAAAATCAGGACTATCTGTCAAGGTGGTCCTTAACTTTAGTTGAAGTCGGTATTTTGAACCCAACTGTTAGCATAGTGTGTATTATGTAGGACAACAGTGCAGGCAAACCCAGCTCGAATATCTAACAAGACATTCGGAATCACTGATTGCTTGAGGAGTTATTACAGCTTTTTCTCTTGCAAGCATGCTGTGGCCGGAGAAGTACGTCTTATCGTACGTCCCTACTCAAAATTATCTCAACGCAATCGATAAGGGCGTCAAATCTTTATCACACAATACCCTCTCTCTCTCTCTCTCTCTCTCTCTCTCTCTCTCTCTCTCTCTCTCTCTCTCTCTCTCTTTCTC
>NW_004797542.1:129093-132214 GCF_000002075.1 Aplysia californica | reverse complement strand
GGGTTCAGGTTTTTAATGCACTTCCTTTTGTTTACAAACTTGGGCTTGATTCTCTATTCTAATTTAATGTTCGCATTTCCTTTCATGGCCTTGAAGATGCCAAAAAGATGATCAGTGTGAAGTAGATTAGTCTTTCTTGCTTTAGTACGAAAATTACGAAGCTTGCTACACAGATAGATCGTATAAGTGATATCAGAGATATTACTGATAGAAACATATATGTGTATAGAAAAGGAGGAGAAATCAGATAAGGGTGATAGATGTTTGATAGGAAAGAAGGAGCAAACCACACCATATCACCGGCCAACCACCCACTAGAACAACCAAAACCGTAACATTCAAAACATTGTTCTCGAAAGACAGATGGTTTGGTAGCCGACTACTATTGTATCCATACGACGAAGGGAACTCTGTGCCATCACTTTCCAAAGAGGAAATGTACTCGTTAATCCGATCCGTACGCTTTGGCAGTCTGTCAAAATGATTTGTTTTTAGAAATACTGACAGTTTCAAAGAGATCTTCGTACTAGAACTTCTAGTAGAAGTATTCTAAACCCCGGGGGAACAAAATGACCCAAGGTCGTACGGATAGATGTTCACTCCATTGCCTCTGATGAGTAATTTCCAACTCGAGTTCACAGGCTCCTGCTCTTCACTAACAGGTATCCGTGCATGATACCCTCCACAGAAACGAGACCCTTGAATTTGGATTTCGTTCTTATTATTTAACCCTATCCGTACGTCGTGTTTTACTATTGTATCCATACGACGTGGGAAACTCTGAGCCACCATTTTCCAAAGAGGAAATTTACTCGTTAATCGGATGCGTAAGCTTTGCCAGTCTGTCAAAATGATTTTTTTTAGAAATACTGAAAGTTTCAAAGAGATCTTCGTACTAGAAGTATTGTAAAATGTGAAGAATACAACCCTGGGGGTACACAATGACCCCAGGGCGTACGGATAGGGTTAAATATGATTTTCCAGCGATCTACAACCCTTATTATTTCACTTGAATACTTAAAGCGGATATTCCATTCACAAAGAAACAAAATGTCCTGGCGCCAGTGAGGTGATATGTGGATGTACAGAAGAAAAACCATTGTGGAAATATGGTATGACGCAGCACAAGCTCTAGCGAAAGTTACGACTGTAATACCCGCTTGAGGACTTCGATTTTTTTTCCGAGTTTCTTCCTAATAAATGCAACCTCCTCCTCTTTCTCTTTGTTTTTCTAGTTCTTCTAGTTCTTCTTGTTCTTGTTCTTGTTCTTCTTGTTCTTGTTCTTCTTGTTCTTGTTCTTCTTCTTCTTTTTCTTCTTCTTCTTCTTCTTCTTCTTTTTCTTCTTCTTCTTCTTCTTCTTCTTTTTCTTCTTCTTCTTCTTCTTCTTCTTCTTCTTCTTCTTCTTCTTCTTCTTCTTCTATTGCTTACTCTTTATCTTTATTTTCTTTATAGCCTTCCTTCCTTCTTCCTTTCGCCCTCTCTCATCACTTTCTTTCCCCTCTTTTAAGTCCGTATCACTCTTAAAGGTCTCACGGAGATGAAACAGCTTCGCCAGGCCTATTCCCACTTCCAATGAAAATTGCATTTCGCGGTTCAGGTTATTTCTTTATCATTACGCCATAAATCAGCATCTTGGATGGCAGGGACATCGGAGGGATTTTAATTCATCTGGCCAATGCAGGGGTCGCCAGCATTTTACCGCTGTAAGAAGCGGGTTCAGAGTAGTTTTCAAAATCGGGCTCTGTGCTGAAGAGATTGCGTATCCGCGCTTACATCGAGGGGTATTTATCGTGAAGACGTATCTCCTTTCAGTCAGTGAGCGAGTGGATTTACATGGCCTGGTGCTATACGTAAAGTGTAAAGGAACGTGGCGTGATTTAGCTGGAGGGGAAGAAGAAAGAAGATGAGTAAGATGGATGGGAAGGAAAGAGGTTAATGCAGAGCATGGCGAATGAGTCAAGAACGTGTATTACGTCGCTGGCATGTGAATCGGTGAACAAAATGATCACAGAAGACCGTGAAGAAGGAATGCCTTAAATGTGTACCACACCGGACAATCAGTAAGTAGAAGGGATCTGACCATGACACGACAAAGTTGTTTAGTTGCAGCATGAACCATGTCAGCCTGGTGATGGCAACATTTCATTAAGTAAAATATAAAAAAGTACATGTTTTACGCCCTTATCAACTTCCATCTCTGATAGGACCAAGCCAGATAGGTTGAGAACCTTGAACATTCCACAAAACGACCTACAAATTCAAGAACGCCTAGGATTCAAACCAAAGCCATCCTCTTCATAGTCCAGCCTGATACCAGCTGAGTTGACGGAACGCCTACGTTTCTTTACCGACTATTTACGAAAATAGTAAAGATGAAAAGAAGTAGAAGTAGTGTCCCTGCCAATCTCCTACAAAGCCCAACGGGCATAATTATGAAATGATAAAGAATAATGTTATTTCATTTATATTGCGCATATCTATGCTCTACAGCATGCTCTTTGCACCTAACCACTATATTGAATTTGGTTCCTATAAAGTCTATCGTACCCGCATATGTTTCTCTGTTAATATTATTATCATTTCTTTGTTTGCCATTGGAACCTCCACAGTCAATGGAATCGGACAAAGCACAGAATTGTACACTAAAGAAAAGGAATGTCCTGAACCTAAATTGTTCTTAACGTTAAAAGATGTGCGCTTCTCTAAAAAAAAAACCCAGACGACAGATTTGTGAGACGGTATTGAACAAATCGCCTACAAAAGACGTCTTTGTGCGACAGTTTAAAAAAATCATATCTTACTTGGGTACGAAAAGTCAGCGATAATTATTTTGTGGCTCTGCAGAATTGCTTTCTCCACAAACATTTATTCTGTGGTCACCAAGAATGTTGTCTATCGCCCAGCCGAGCAGACCTTGTAGTCCACCAAAGCTTCCTGACGGAACGGGGATCTACGTTAAGTCTTCGAGGAAACCAGGAGCTCCAAAGACCATTATCTAAGTCTTCTAGAAAACAATTCTTCACCCAGAGTTACTGCCGATCGTTTGTTAGGTCCATTGGCAGGCGTGTGGAGAGACCCAAGGTTTGCAGTGTTGCTTGAGAGAGAGAGAGACACACACACA
>NW_004797542.1:114116-128327 GCF_000002075.1 Aplysia californica | reverse complement strand
AGACAGACAGACAGACAGACAGACAGACAGACAGACAGACAGACAGACAGACAGAGAGAGAGAGAGAGAGAGAGAGAAGGAGGCGAGGGAAAAGGGAATGAACATAAACATCAATATACACTATTTAACCTCACATCCGCGTAAAGTACAGAATATAAATCACGTGAGAGACATTCTGCAAAGTACAGTTACGTATGTACTAAATGCATGTGGGTTTGATATATTGAATAGTTTCCACCGTAGAATACAATTTCTGTGAGCACAATTTGTTTGTTTATTTTTTCTTCGTTTGAGTATGGGACTCGGGACTCCTTCTTACAACGGCAAAGCGCCAAATGCGGAAGCAAGGGCGTGCATTAACACACAATGTACGTATTTCGTGGGGCTATAATTTAATAATGCGGGGATAAAACCCAATAAACCCCAGTACCATAAGAATAACGCAACTTTTTCTCCCATTGTGCTTTATTCAGCTCATCCGTGAGACTTTCTAAAGATCAGTCAGAAATCCCCGAAACCTTGACCCAAGGGAAACGATTCGAAATTATTCTGTCGTTGCAACAGCTTGTAAGCGTTTTTGATAAATTTTCGTTTTTAGTTCGGTTCTTTTTCGTTCCAGGAAAAACTAAACTAGATGAAAAAGCTGTTCTGTATCCCTCTTGCATGCAGCCAGGGATAAAGATTTATTTTTAGTTATCTATCGTCTCACGCGCTGTCAACTCCATCCCCTCACAAACAGAACACAGCAAGGGCAACAAGGGGGAAGATATGCCCATCAGCAAAAAAGGAGACAAACTGAGAACAGCGGATAAGCTAGGGCTCTGACAAAAGAGAATTGAAATTATCTCAAATTGGACAAACATTCCTTGATGGCAGGCAGGTCCAAAGGCAAGGATTAAGTCTGACAAAACACAAACAATTTTACTGGATACAACAGGAAGTAGACGAAGGAGAGAGATAATGAAAAGACGAACAAAAAACAAATTGCAGGTGCCAGACATAAGGGATATGTTGGAAACGTAAACTTAGGGGAAAATGTATCGATTTACCCCCCCCCCCCTTTTTTTTTTGCAACTTGCAAAACTGTTATGTTATTTAAGAGGCGGGAGGACCTCTAATTCTAACGACCATCTCCGGTAGAACCGAGACAAATGATAATGTTCATGTAATACGCCTTTCCAGAGGATATAACGTCGGAGTACGCTGTGCCACTATGACATAAAAACCGAAAGAGGGAAGTGAGAAGAGGCCGTTTCTACAGGTCAGAGTCTTGAGCAGTAAGCCATTACGTATATTATAGTACGTTCAACTGTACTCCTATATCTGCCTCTCTCTTTCTTTTTCTGTCTCCGCCCTCCCCCCCCCCAAATCCCCCATACAAAAAGAAAAATCTGTCTCTCTATTCTGTTGATCTTCGCCAAGCTCATAACGAAGCGAACTATTCAGGCAAAAATGAAACAACAAAGCAAACATAAAATAAAGAAATACAGCCCCACCCCATAAGTACATTATTTTAATACACTAAAAACCAAGTTATTCATTGCGAAAATACCAACAGAAAATACCCTAGGTCGAACAGGAAGTGAAGGATCAGCAAGACCAGAGTTTCACCTTCACCTTCACCCGCTCCATGCTTGTTGACAAAACGGCTCAGCTTGGTCTAAGACGCGGATATCTGCAGTCCCACCACAGACTCCCACCACCGATCTCCTCCGCCGTATTCTCCGTCAGGGCCCCACTGTGTACAGGAAGGAGGTATTTTGCTCCGTAGCCCCCGGCTAGAAAGTAGGCAAACGTGCTATCGCAAGATAATCCCCGGCTCTGAGGATTCCACGCGCATGTCAAGACAGAGTCCGGAGTTTCACACATGTATCTTTAAGTTGTTGCCGGGAATGATACGAGCTCGGGACACCTGAGGAAGCTCCACAGCTGACTGGACAGACAAGAGTTTATCAGCATTGTATTGATGTTCACTTGAGCACTTTCAAAGCTGCACCTTATATGATGTGTGTTTGACCCCCTGTTGAACATTGGAAGGACCTCCGAAATTAACTTCCGTCTCCGATGAAACGGAACCAAGTACATAGAAACCTTCAACATTATTTAAACACCCCCCACCATAAAAAAGCAAACACAAAGCAAAAAACCATGAGGATTTGAAACAGGGTCATCTGCACCATACATCGTCCAACACACTACCCACTGAGCTAACTAAATGCTATACGTTTTCTTGTTTGAACAGAATCAGTAAAATAAAGAGTGTCTATTCTTGTCGAAAGACTCTCATAATATAAAAGGCCAAATTCTTGTCAATACAGTGATGGCGCAACTGAGTTGGATCAGAATCAGACTCTACAGCAATGAACAGACGTATATATATATAAGACCTGATTTCGATTTCTGTTTTGTGAGAATGTTCAATAAGTATCTTTCTATTGGGACATCGTATCTCTCTCAATACTGGCTAGCAAGGTCAATTTTCTCCTCCTATAATTTAAATTTTGTCGATAGAGGAATAAAAAACACCTAACTTTAAAAAAAAGAAAAGAAAAGTTGAAAATAATGCAGGGACGAACAACCAGAAAAGTAATGGAGAAACCGAATACTTTTATTTTATATTTTCAAAATAATGTCTTATTGTTGCTCTTCCCTACTTTCGTTCTACCATTAAAAGTAAAAAAGTAAAAGACTAAATGGGTTAATGGAAATCAAAACACATTTGCAGAGACTTTTTTTTATTACACTTTAAGAAGTTTGCTTGGACACTGAATTGGTTATTCAATGTTTGCTTTCGACTTTTACGACGCTTCACAATTTATGAAGTTGACTCGAAAATTGAAGTATTAACTTCAGTGACTGCGAATGCCCTAGAGACAGTGTTCAAGTGCGGTATTTGTACATTTCTACTTGCCTCGCGTTTTCTCTTGGTTGTTTGTGTGCAAACGTCATGTATGTGAGTCTGCTTTATAACCGTCTGTGTTTGTTAATGCCCGTCTGCTTGTGAGAGTGAGTATGTGTGAGTGTGTGTGAGTGTGTGTGTGCGTGTGTGTGTATGTGTGTGTGTGTGTGAAAGAGAGAGAGTGAGTGAGTGAGTGAGTGAGAGAGAGAGGGAAAGAGAGGGAAAGAGAGAGGGAGAGAGAGGGAGAGAGAGAGAGAGAGAGTGAGAGAGGAGAAAGGTGAGGGGCTATAGAGGAATTGTGAATGGGTGCGTGCGTATGTGTGTGCGCGTGTATGTGTGTCTGTGTGCTCCCCTCTCTCTCTTTCTCTTTCTCTCTCTCCTCCTCTCTCTCTCTCTCTCTCTGATAGTGTGTGTGTGTGTGTGTGTGTGTGTGTGTGTGTGTGTGTGTGTGTGTGTGTGTGTGTGTGTGTGTGTGTGTGTGTGCGCGCGCGTGTACCCGAAGGGGGGACCTCCGTGCTTCATGCGCGGGCACGGGTCCTGTGTTTGGACTCTGAATCATGGCGGGACCTCAGTCGTGACTTGAGAGCCAGGTCTCCGGAGAATTGGAGCGCACCCTGAAAATTTGGAAGCCTGCATCTCCGCGGAGACCAGGTCTCATCAAAGGGCGATCACCGCCTGTTGATTCAATTTGATGGGCTGAAGAAAAGATCCGTCCCCTTTTCTCAAGACCTGGTTCCACCCTCCCCCTCCTCCCCGCCCCATCCCCTTCCCTTCATCCTTTAATCTCTTTTTTTTCGGGGGGGGGGGGTGTCTTCTTTCACTCTGTGTTTCCATCCCCTAGATGACAATGACGCAGCTTTCAAGGGACCTGAGACGGAAGGATATCCAGTTCGTTTTCATTTCAGGGTGAGCCGAGGGAAAAACAGAAAATACAGAAAGAAACGAAAGCACAATGCGAGCGCAATTAAAGAAAATGAAAAGGATAGGAAGTGCTTGTGTTTTGCTAGGAAATATCTCTTCTTTACTAAAAATTCCTTGGGCGTTTAGTGCATTCATTACCAGGATTTAGCCTTTACTTTTGCTTTCAGAGGTCTCCACACACATTTTCTGTTGCTGATTAAACTTTCTACTTTACATCTTTGTGCATTTTCTCTCATTTTCCTCTTTACTGTTTCTTCCATCTACGGCTTAATTTCTCAGGAGTGGTAACATATTTTCCCTTTCTCATTTTGATGGTAATTTAGATTTTACTTAATTTATTACTCCAAATAATTCCAAAAACCGAAAATGACTTTTAAAAGAAACGGCTACCCTTTCTCTCTCTCTCTCTCTCTCTCTCTCTCTCTCTCTCTCTCTCTCTCTCTCTCTGTGTGTGTTTGTGTGTATGTGTGTGTTTGCGTGCGTGTATCACTACCTCTTACATACACTTTAAACACATACACACACACACACACAAACATCTACAAATGCAAATAATCATGCAAACATAATATAAACGCTCGCTGTATACACAGACACGCAATCACTCACATGCACGCGACCACGAATACACGAGAACAACGCACAATAATAATAATTGTTTCTCGAAGTTGGGTAGAAAAATATGAAAAACATCCATATGTGTAAAATATCGATTCAACAAAAAAGGTTTAGCTATTTTTTTCTCATATCCTTGAACATCGCATAAGCGTACCATTGTGCAACACAACACAACATCCAGAGAAATTCCTTTTAGCTAGGCGTCTTGACAACGAGCCCGCCGGAACAAAATCTCTGCGCAGTCGCGACACACATAGCTGCTCGAGTTGGCGAGCAATAAATACTACACAAGCGCATAATGAATCTGCTCCGCTGGAGGCACTGGAGGCTCTGACCTTCCATTATAACCGCCAGCTTCGGCAATTACTGGGACGTGACATAGGGGACCAGCAAATGAAATCAGGTTCCTTCACATGTCCACTGCTTGAATGTGCTAAAGAGAATTATCTCAGGAAATGCATAAATCTGATTTAAGTACTAGCCTACCACAAGTCTAAGCGGGAATGGTCGAACCTTTTGACCTGCGACTCAAACTTAGGTGGGCCAAAAGTCTGATGGGATATAATATGATTACGACGGAGCACTGTTATTTCTGTAAAGTTTATTAAAGGTGGCTGGCTAGACGGACGTGCAAAATAGTCATCTCCCATCCCTACCAGCAATTACTATCGCTTACGCAGACATCAGTGTCCTTAAAATGTAACTTGAAATTACAAAATAGGTCACTAAGAATTTTAGAAAGAACAACTCTGTGTTCATCGCCTGAGCATAGAGCTGAGGAGAAATAGCCCTAAAAGAAATAGGTAACAGAACAAATCCTACTTGGGTTTTAAACCTACAGTTTTAAAAATCAAGTCAATCAAATTTGAACTGAAGGAGAGAGATACCGATAGAAGTAGAGAGAGAGAGAGAGAGAGAGAGAGAGAGAGAGAGAGAGAGAGAGAGAGAGAGAGAGAGAGAGAGAGAAATGAATAAAGATACATGATTATATGCATTTATATTTATATATCCACAGACAGACAAAATACAGAGAGAGACTGGTCCCGCCCGTCAGCAGCAGTAAAAACAAAACAAAACAAAAGCAAACAAGGAAAAACCAAGCAGTGCGAGAAATGACGGAAATGGGGGTCGGTGGGTTAATAAAAGGGGGTTGCGGGACTGAACATGACCACCAGAAGCCATATTATTTTTCTTCTTTTTTTTCTTTATGTATTAATATAATCAAACGCTGGGAAAAGCTACGAAAACAATCTTTACAGCACCGTTCTGCCATGGCCTCAGCCTATCAGAAGCGAGTCCACGCCACACTCTGTAACCAGAGAGCGTACAAGACGTAGATCAATAATACCCACAGAGTAGAAAAGACTGTACTCCTGGACTGCCGTGACGTCCGTCTCTGATTTGGCCAGCCCAGTCTCAAACGCTCGCCATCTTCCCGAAAAACCTCCGGTGGGGGCTCTCCAATTTCCTCAAGGTCATGTGGTTCCAATTCCCCCTAGGTCAACCCACGCCAATTTCCTCAAGGTCATGCTATGCCGGCATATCTCCCAGAACAGCCAGTCCGTAGTCATGGCAATGAGACGCTTTATCGAAGGAGCAGGTGAATGCAACTTGGTGAAACACTGGACGGGCGTCCATTATGTGCCGGGAGTCTGCGCCGGGCGATATGAAAGACAAATCAATCAAGAGGACGAATTTATACCATTCTTCAATTTCCGGAGTGCCAGGCTTTACATCCAACACGTAGGAAGATGGCCGGTGTGTGCCAAAAGCGTGTAAGTGACAAGAGCCTGAGGAGTAGGTGCATACCAAGTGTGACCCAAGTATGGAATAAATGCAAGACTTTCTACGAGAGCTTTCTGTCTGACCAGCCGCTGTAGCGTATTAAGATACAAATTTGAATTACCACATGTAACTACCAGTTCGCACTTTCATGAGTATTATTTTTCCCTGAGGCCTGTACAAAGAAGGAGAGTTAGGGGTGCATCACCTTCAAAATGGCCTTTATTGAATCTTGTTGGGATTATTTTTTTAAAAGACGTCTTACGCTCCCATTGACACTATTTAGAAAAATTAGGAGGAAAGTTCGATCCTGTGTGTTTGGGCCAAGCCGGGCTGATAGGAATCTATCATCTTATCAGAAAGACCGAGAAAATTGATAAAAATTCTCCCCACTCGGGAATCGAAATCAAATCTTATGTGTGCGACAGCGAAGCGCCAAACTGCTACACCACGGAAGCCAGCCATACTTTTTTTCTAATTAAAGAGATAATTTCAAAATTGAACTGTGACAGTAATGATGTTATGCTGAGACCTGGCTTGGCACATATCTTGTCACATCAAATGTTGAATACTAATATTAATCAACCCGTTCATTAACCAGGACAATACAAGCCAGATCAGAAGTGAAGAAGTCATAATGAGGTACTTAAGCACAAGCTTCACTCTTCCACAGGCCTGTTTGGTTCCAAACCAAGCACACGGCTCCAGACAACTGACAGTAACGACAATCCGTCACAAACCATAACTCAGGCTTAGGAAAAATGAATTCATAATTCAGCTCAAGTATCGATCTAAAAAATTTGTTTGGTTTGCAACAACAAAATGTCTCATACCCATCAAATTTTGTGTGTGGATTTTTGAGTAAAAGAAGCTCATCGACACAATAATTATGCTGGTCATTTGAAGTTGACAAAAAGAAAGACACACAGAAAACGATAGAGGGGAAAGTAAAGAAGCAGGGACCTACAGCGGCCCGACAAACCACCAGTCATTTCATCAAGACGCATATATTATGGAGACAAATGAAATATGAATTGTCCCTGTTCTTAAAAGGTATAAGTTGCAGAAAAAACAGGTCACCAGGCAATGGGACCAGGCCAAAGCAAACCGCACGCTCATCCGGTAAGCTTTTTCACGTCTGGGTCTGATGCAAATTCAAACGCCGCACTTTACATACAGAGGTGGGATTTCTTTAGAGCTTAAATTCTTTACATGTCTTTAGGCGTGAGCGAAATCTGAAATCGCAAAAGACACAACGTTGGTTATAAAATACTGCAGTAAAGCAAAACAGGGAAAGAAAGTATTTAAAGATGGGTAGAAACAATACTGCTTCAAGCGCCACATAAAAACAGCAACAAACAAACAAAACAAACAAACAAACAAAACAAAACAAAACAAAATACAAAGAAACCACGGAAAATCGAAAACAACAACTAAAAGAAACGAAAATGAAACAAAATCTGGAACCGCAAAACGAAATGAAAACACAACCCAAAAGAAAAGAAAAGAACACATTATTGTCACAAGTGTTCATCGTTCGATGCAATTTCATTTCCAAAATAATTAATTATAATACAAGAAACATATTATCCGACTTGGGTATTTTGATTAGCTATCCGCAAGAACAGGATTACTGTAAGTTTTATTTTAGCTCCACAAAAAGTCATTTATTGCTTCGGCATGGCCAATATGCACACGCAAACACATCACACAAACACACATACACACACACACACACACACACACACAGACACACGCACACGCACACACACACAAGCACGCACACACAAACATGCGAACACTTATCTCTATCTCTCTCTATCTCTCTCTCTCTATCTCTCTCTCTCTCTCGCACACACACACACACACACACACACACACACACACACACACACACACACACACACACACATATACACATACATATACACATACACTTACATACAAAGACGTATAATCATTAGATGGGCATACAAAGTTATCAATCAATGAAGGTACAGATTTGGTTTCTCGTTACGTTCGCATGCCTTTCCTTATATTGAGTAACGCAGACATAGGAGCAGAGGCAGGCCCAAAGTTCACCATAGTTTTGTCCCTTCATTTGCAAAATTAAATACATGTATTTTAAATGTGTATCTGACAGAAGGGAAATTGCACAGCATGACCTTCAAACTAGAACGTTGAGATCCTCGCATACAAAAGGATTTTAAAAAATGTCTAGGCACCTCACCATAAGCTCACTATCAATTGACCTCCCTCACCCTGTTGCACCGCTCCTAAAAGCAACACACGCTATTCCCAACCCCATACCCCCCCCCATCTTCCCCACAACATCTCCCACTCGACCAGGGAATGATCGAACTCGATTGATTAGAAGGGAGCGGCATCTTGACACCCGCCGAGCCCTGAGAGTCTCGCATCCCCCCTGGCGTCGGCCGGAGTATTTGGGCCACACGCCAGAAAAAAAGGACAACTGATATGGATGGTGACTATTAATCATACAGGCATAATACGATTTGGCCAAATAGATTCATTAATACCGTCAAATTTTCTTTCGCCTGTCGAAGACTGACGGACGAGATTTGCCTCAGGCGCGGAGTCGATTTGCTCTACTTGCATTCTGGGTCAGGAAAACAACTATATGACACATCGTGCGAAATACAGAAAAATCAAAGCAGTTGTGACTTTAACAGGATCAATGGAGACATATTGTCGAAAACACAAAGGCAATCGTAAAGATAGATATAGCACGGATTCACTTCTCCATCAACATCGAAAGAGTACAAAAATCACCATACAGATTCACAACTTTTTTGTCCAACCCTTCTTCTTTGTTGTTGTTGTCCTATTATTTTTGGCGATGAATGTTGTGTAAAGGAATTACAAATCTTAATATTGTTGCACTCGATGAGTAGCAGAGTGTTTTTGAGAAAAGAAAAGAAAAAAAAAGAAAAAAAAAGGAAACCCTGACCACAACAATATCTAAAAGAACACCGGCGTTCCAGAACTGTCATGGCAGACACTAACATCGACCCTTTCCCATGAACCATTACGCAGCCGGTTATTTTCTTTGAGCACTACCAACGTCCAGAGTACTTTTAACATACTTTTGTTGCTACTTTTTCCCTTTCTTCATCGTTTGTAATATCCAGCGAGCTATGTTGGGCGCTTTGCAAAGCTCTTGATTGGTAGCCCAAGCTTGTCAAGGGCTCCCAATCGAACAAGCTTCTGACAAGTGAGTCTTCTAGTCACAGTTGAAATAACCAGCCTGAAATCCACTTGCGGGAGACAAGTCTGTCAAATTTCAGATGGTAGCCAAGTGGATTTGCCCGGATGTTCGCCGGAAGTTTGCCCTTGGCTGCACGAGGAGATAAGAGTTCCGGCCCTTGGCTTCGACGGTAGCGTTAGGGCGCGTACAGCCTGCGCTGTGCTGGGGCTCCGAATGTTTGGTTAGGACGCTTCTAGAAAGATTTAGTCTCTTTCCTCACACCTGTACGTGTACGGATGGAACTTTACCGTGCGTGGTTGGCGGGTGCTCTGGTGGAGTTTGCTCCTTCTTTTCTATCAAACACGTATCGTCCTTATATCTCCTTCTGTTTTATGTTTGTTACTCTCTTTTAACACCTCTAATCATCGGCACTTATATGACCGCATAGTGTTGCAAGTGCCGTAAAACTCTTTCTAAACTAAACTAAAGGAACTTTACCAATTCACTGCTCTACGAGCCTCGACAAAAAGGAGAAACATATTTGGGGGAGGGGAGAATCTATTTCTAATAAAACATTTATGGCACTTGCAACACAATAAGGTCATTGGTGTCGAAGATTAGAGGTTTACAAGAGAGATAAGAGAGTAACAAACACAAACATGAAGGAGTAAAGATAAGGACGGCAGATGTTTGATTGGAAAGAAAAAGCAAATCACATCAGAGTACCCGCCAACCGCCCATATAGGGGGAGACAGACGGATAAATAGATAGATAAATAGATAGATAAATAGATAGATAGATAGATAGACAGATAGATAGATAGATAGATAGATAAATAGATAGATAGATAGATAGATAGATAGATAGATAGATAGATAGATGGATCAATAGATAGATATATAGATCGATAGATGGATAGATAGATAGATAGATAGAGAGAGAGAGAGAGAGAGAGAGAGAGAGAGAGAGAGAGAGAAAGAGAGAAGCAGACGGGGGAAGGGGAGACAGAGGGGGGTCGGGTGGAGAACTGTACCTCTATGTGAAAGAGAGGGCCAAAAACGCAAAGACAAAAGCAGAAACACGCACACACACGAGCAACCACTAAAAAGGACACTCTCATAAAAGAATTTTCTATGCTCACTCAAGAAAGAAAAAAACAAAACAACACAAAACAAAATAACCCCGCACACATTGACATACTCGTATACACACGCACATATGGACAAATAAATATGTGCGCTGTTCGTGCATGGTGGGGTGGTTCTATGTGTCATCTCTAAAGAAAAAAACGTTAGCATAACACAATGTCGGTTAACACACAGAAAAGAACAAATCCCGTTGTGCCCCATGTTTCGTCAGCTATGATTATTTATTAAATTATGTCAGTGACAATATGATTTGATGGGTGTGGATTTCACAACGCAAACAACACCATTTATAGAGTATGCAACATTTCTTTTTTGTTTTCGTTAATGAAGGTGTTTTACGGAATCATTGTCACAGTGTAGATCGTATAGGATAAGATAAGATAAGATAAGATACATCTTTATAGTCCAGATCCTGGCACAATGGTTTGGTGTTCCACCACGAGTACACACACACACACACACACACACACACACATACACACACACACATACACACACCACACACATACACACACACACGCACACACGCGCACACACATGCATACACACGTAGGCTTACAGTCACATGCATAATATAAATGAGCAGCAATAGGAGGCGGGCTTCGACCATGCCTCTCAGGTTAAGAGGGATACAACATCCCGCTAGAAAGACCTAGATACTCAATAAAAAATTCTCCCCACACCTCTACTCAACAGCGGTCGGTGTATTCACAGTATCGTATACATGACTCTGCAAAGGAAGGAGACAAAATAAACAAGGAAGAAGTGTCTGCCTCCCATCCACTTCTATCTCTCCTGCGTCCCTCGCTAAATCTCAGGGGTGGTCGGCTGAAAGCTCTTGAACCCGCGATGCAACTGAAGTTTATGTAGTATGGTCTACCTTCCTACCTACTAAAATGTAGGATATCCGTCTCTCGGGAACGTATACTCCATTTACGATTACCTTTGAAAAAAAATGTTTTCTAATAATAATATCATGAGCTAAAGAGAAAGCACAAGACATGATATTAAAACGTTTACTCAGGCACGCGGCACGGCAGCTCTTTGCTCCTCAGCTGTAACAATCCACCATCCGTATATGAAAAGATTAGGCACAACATTAAGCTAACCCTAGATAGAGTCAGAATGTTAAAGATAACAGCAGAATACAATCAATTATTTCAGAGAAATACAGTAGTCCTGTGTTCCTATGATTATATATCTTATGAATCACCCACAACCCCAACAAAACACCACAGTACAAGCCTACATTCTATCTTTAGGTTTGCTATTTATACTCTCCCCCCCCCCCCCCCCCCCATACCGGACAGGTTTATAATTTTTGTTTCACTCTTTATCAGTATCACTTGCTATCGTGTAACTTTGTATCAATTCAGATCTTGGTATTTGAGCACCCCTATGGAAGCAATTTAGATCATATAGAAGAAAAGCTCCGAACCTGCCAGCCAGGGCAAACGAAGGGTGAAAAAGATAGAGCATTCCAGCAGAAAGCCCGGGATACTCGATAAAAAATCTTCCCGTTCGGGGATCGAACTCGGGTCTCCTGCAAGCAACAGCAAAACGCCTAACTGTTTGGTACGGTGTAACTTAAAATGAAGTCAATTTCCATAAGTACAAAATAATTTAGAATTTATAAAACCGAAAAAGTGTTAACTAATCTCCCTTAATAACGAATTCTAATACAATTAGGTATTACGGCTATGAAACACACAAAATGTACTTTTGTTTAAGTAAGAAACAGTAAACAAAAGGTTACGAACAGAAGAACAATTGATAAGTTGGAAACTGTTTGAGGGTCTCAAGACGGTTTAACACTGTGCCATTTGACCCTATGCTCTTCAAACAGCACTTGAATTCTCCGCTCTTTTCAAATGTTTCAAAGTAACATACGGTAATATAGCAAGGGATGCCAGTGTCCCAGTTTACCTTAGTGCAGTGCAACAGAAAAAAATGCTTAGTTCACCTTTCCTATTTTGCAGGCTTTGAATAATAGCTCTGTCCTTTTGACCATATATTTTTCTGAATTATAAACGGTGCCTTTCTTATTTTACAGATATGCCTGGCTGGTAAGTGAGAATGCCTTTTCTCTCGAGCTTACGTGGTGTAATATATTCGCAATCTCAAAAGGGGAAAAATATTGTAGAAGTTTCCACCTCCATTGACACAATTTAGATCATCCAGAAGGCGGGCTACGACGGGATCAACGTCCCAGCAGAAATAAGGAAATACTCGATAACGTGTTTCCCACACGGTGATCAAACTCTACTGTAATTTCTACAGATTCCCACCGACACAATCCTGAAATTTAAGGTAGTGGGCTTCGACCCTGCCTGTCAGGGCCAACCCGGACTGAGAGGGATACAATGTCCCAGCAGAAAGACCGTGATACCCTATAGAAATTCTCCCCCAAATGAAAATCGAACTCTGGTCTTCTGCGTGCGACAGCAAAGCACCTAATCGCTACACCGGTACCGCACTTTTGACTTAACCACAGCAGACCTTGTGCCAATTTCCAGAAGCGGCATAAATAATTATGTTATGTGGCCATCGATCCGGTCATCCAAGAAGAGACAAGGAGAAACACTAGAAAGGTCCGTCGAGGCTTTTTTCGTTCCGTTACTGGATGAGTCGAGGCAATTTTTTAAATGGAATTCCCGGGTAAAGGGGGACAACTCTGAGTTAACGTTACTAATAATTGTAATAAGAAAAAAGAGCGGTCACACCAAAACCTTTGACGATTTCCTGAGCAGAACTCGGGCGTGATGCGGTGGCTTCCCAGAGCGCTATGAAAGTTTGATGAAGACATAGTTTCAAATCTGTCAACCCCTTGCGCTCCGGCGATTTCCATCACTTCAAATAAGATCGAGAGCTCTTTAAAAAATTAAAACGGAGATAAAGAAGAAAGGAAGGAAGACCATGGTTCTTTTTTTCGTTCTGGAGGAAACATGGGAAAATCCGTAACTTAATAATAGGGAGAAACATAAAACGTAGAGGAAAAGTGAGTATAGAGCAGAGAACTAAAAAAAAATAAAAAATTAAGGGTTTTCTGAAACAAATCCACCCATAGTGTTCTTAAATTTTATCGATGTTTTTTTCCAAAAGATAGGGAAAGTTCAAATCTCTCAATCAAACCATCTATTTACCCCCCTCCCCCCCACACACACAGACACAGAGTGTATTTGTGAGTGTATTTGTGTGTGTGTGTGTGTGTGTGTGTGTGTGTGTGTGTGTGTGTGTGTGTGTGTGTGTGTGTGTGTGTGCCATAAAATGCTTACTCAAAAAAAATTAAAAAGATAAACTTCTTCTTTTCTTTGTATGATACTCTCTAGACACACTTCTCTAACGTGGATGGTTGGCGGGTGCTCTGGTGTGGTTTGCTCCTTCTTTCCTATCAAACATTTATGTTTGTTACTCTCTTGTATCACCTCTAATCTTCTGGCGCTCATATGACCTTATGCAGTTGCGAGCGCCGTAAAACCTCTACTAAAACTAAAACAGCTCTACTAAAACTTTAAGAAAAAACTGTAACTAAAACTTTAAGAAAAAACTGTAACTAAAACAAAATCTGGGGTTGCAGGCACCACACCGTACCCGACCATGGGCCCCCAGGAAGTGGTGGAGAGTGTACACACGGG
>NW_004797542.1:112119-113971 GCF_000002075.1 Aplysia californica | reverse complement strand
TTTAGTATACTAATCTCTCCCAACACACACACACACACACACACACACACACACACACACACACACACACACACACACACACACACACTCACACACTCACACACACACAAACCAATAAACGGACACTTAGCATTTCCGTTTAGCTATTGCACTCTCTGTCCCCCTTCATGTTTATTTAGCTGGAACTACCATCAGTGTTAAAGTGACATCTTCTTTTTCGGGTGAAGGGAAAGTCATCTTTCATCATTATGCTTCGTGAGAGAAGAAATCATCTTCTAAGAATCATGTGAAACACAGTAAAGGCATAGCAGAGCCGTGATTTAGGAGTTATATGTCTACAGCACACGCAAAAATCGAAAGAGAAGCGTAAGTACAGGTATTAAACCGATGGCTCTCTTTGCCGTTTTGTGTTCCACAAAGGTTCGAATATATTTCTCAATCCTGACTTCTTGGAGAGATTTGATTACCTCGTCTCTTAGCCGCACGAAAAAACGTAGCTACTCCAGGTGTTTCACCTGGATAACCTTTTGTAAAACGGTACACTCGTAAAGTCCTTCGGGTTCGAACTCAAACAGTTCATTTTTTTTCAAAAGTGTTTCGAAGTAAAGACTGCCGTGTTCCTCATCGCTCCTATTTCTGTTCTACTGGTGTGTTACATGCGTTTATGGTGTAAAGGTTAGGCACTCCATTGTAGCACACAGAAGACATGAGTTTGATTCCCTGTGGGGAGATATTAATCGATTATCTCGGACTTTCTATTGAGACGCCGCATGCCTCTAAGCCTGGACTTTTCCTGACAGGCTGGGTCAAAACCCATTTTCTAGATGATCTAAATTGTCTCGATGGGGACTAAATTGAAACACCTTCATTACCTCCCCCCTCCCAAAAAACAAAAAAATCCCGAATGTGTTAAATTCTACTAATAACAATATTTTTTTAAAACAACAAATGGACTAAACCCTTCATAATATACAGAATGACCTATCTGTTTCTCTTAAAAACAATTCCCTTTGACCCACACCCACCAAAAAAAAAAAAACGTGAACAGAAAATTGAAGAACACGGGCTTCTCAGTCATTCATAGCTCATGAAACTTGAAAGTAACAATACAAGCGTCCACATCGCCCGCGGGGCAAAAACCATGAAGCCTGCCAATGTCTAAATGCCTGACTCTCCACAAATGGTTTCACACATTTGGAGACATTTTAAAAAATCTTCCTCCTCTAATGTAATTGTCGCTGTTGCTTCCGTTCTTTTTTACTAGACAAAGGAAAGGAAACTCACAAGGGAAATATTACGATTGACCTGAAGAGTACAACTTCACTCCGCCAAAAGACAAACTGCACCACAGGGGACTTTCTTTTTGCTTTTCTCCCCCCCCCCCTCTTTTTTGAGAGGGGGTGGAGTAGTGAAGGAAGGAGAAAAATAACGTTAAAAATGTATTTTAGAAAGCTCAGAATAAAGTGAAAATGGGAGAAGACAGAGAAAAGAGAAAGATATGGTCAGGAAAAAGGGGCTGTCAAATGGTGGGTGGGGTAGGGGGTGGGGGAGAAAAATGAGTATCGTAACATTCGTCTGGCTTCGAACTCGGAATCTTTTAAGGCTACTTTCAACGCCCAGGCTAATTTTTATTCCAGTATTTTGCACATTTGCGTGGGTGCAGGAGTGGGTGGGAATGTGGATACTTGCGCCTCTTTAGGGTAGAGGTCGGATTGGCTGGGAGGCAGTTAGGCTCGGATGTAGGGCGAGGGTGGGGGAATGGGATGGGGTGAGGGTGACGTAGAGGAATACGATGGGTTGGGTGTGAGGATGGGCTGGGGTGAGGGATGTGGTGGGTCAATGGGAAGATCGC
>NW_004797542.1:109438-110527 GCF_000002075.1 Aplysia californica | reverse complement strand
GATCTGGAAAACTAGGGGGAAAAGGGGGGGGGGGCTCAAACAGAAAAGTAACATAATAATATGCATTTTCTGATACAAACATAAAGTACCTGGTGATACTACTTCTTCATATCAGGCATGCTCAATCATCCACCTCCCCACACCCCCAACCCTTTTCTACACCAACACCAAGCCACTTTTGCCTAAGAGACAAAAACAAACAAAAGTTTTTAAAAAAGTAAACAACAAAAACAACCTAAACAAATCACAAAAAACAAAAAGCAAAACAAAACTAACCGAAAAAACAACAACTAAAAGACAAAACTAAACAAAAATAAAACAAAACAAAGCAAAACAGAATGACTGCAAAATCCTATACCAAAAAAGTCTCCATCCCTTCCTCCCACCTCCCCCGAACACACACACACCCTTTTTCCACTCCTTCTCCCCTCAACAATCCCTCCTTCTTTTACCCATTCCTACGAAAACACAAAATTTTGAATAAACGCCAATAGGTTCAACAGGGGCAGACAACGCGTCGAATTACGCCAACCTAAACGATGATAGATTCATAAATAATCTCGGATGGGGTGATATTAATTTTACATTCATTACCAAAAGCACGCAATAAGAGGAAGTGAAATAAGCAACGGAAATGGAATGCTTGGGGTGCAGGGAATACGGGTATTCCCGATTCGTTATCGTTCAAAGTTTCCACGGGGTTTCCTATTGAATCGCGTTCGATTTGTCTGCAATTTAAAAAAAATAAATTTCCCTCACTCTAAATTCCGTAGACGCAAAACAGTAATGATTCTTATTAGAAGTTTTCTATAGCTGTTGTTTGTTTACAAAGAGACTAAACGTTATCGTACTTGGCTTTATTGATTTTGCTTTAAAAACGAAGTGATTTTAAAAAAGACAATTCCTGTGTTCAAGTTCTACAAACATACACATCCATACAAAAGCACAGATGGAAAGACGGGGAGATAGAACGTTTGAGAGAGAAAGAAGGGGAGAAAGTTTGAGAGAAAGAAGCGGGGAGAGAGAGGAAGAGAGAGAGAGAGAGAGAGAGAGACAGACAGACAGACAGACAGACAGACAGACAGACAA
>NW_004797542.1:89911-107528 GCF_000002075.1 Aplysia californica | reverse complement strand
GGCGGGGCAATTACCTCAGGGCGAGACTCAGGTAAACCTTCCAATGTAAAGAAAAGCTTGAAAAAGAAACCGTTTAGAGTACGTACCAAGATACCAATAAACAACATTTACCTAAGACTAATGAATCCGATACATGAAACGAAATACGGGAACAGATTCTCCTGATAAACGTTTGGGAGCACTGGGACTTATAAGGTGTGAATTATAAAAGGCGTGCAAGGTTTTACGCCTCATAAAGAACTATGAAGGAAATGTTTCTCGATAACAAGCGCTTATCGTTACCAATGTTTATCAAGTAAACGTTTAAAATCACAAGAGAAAAAAAGACACGTGCTTGCGAATCGTGAAGCTTTGCAGTTTCTATCGCTTTTGACGCCAAGATTAATTAGTAAGACGTATTACAATACACTCTACGATATCAATCTTTGAATTCATGTTAATATTTCTGATGGTCTGACACAGTTCTGGTAAATTTTACATTTTGTTATTTCTGGGAATTATTATACTGTACGAAGAATAAAAAGAAAGCGTTTCTTTCCTTACAACTAAAGAGAAAATTTTAAACACACACACACACAAACACACACACAAACACACACACACACACACATACACAGGCGCGCGCGGCCGCACACACATGCATTTTAGCTTTTTGCTCCGCTCCACCTCTGGCCTCCTCATGAGGACTACACCTATGTGTTTCAAGACTCCACAGACATGCGAGCACTCGCCAGGTACACGCCCCGAGTAGCGGAAGGTGGGGGGGGTTGGCTTTCACCGAGTGCAGTCTTCAGCCCTGCTTGCCCTTTCTGCGGGGTTAGAAGACCGTTAGAAAAGACACTTGAGCCAGAGGCTAGTGCCACAGTGATTGGAACTGACTCTTTCCCAGGTAAACTAGACAAGGTGTTGCCCGTTAACGATGGGCTATGTCTTTTCTTTATTATAAAGGAACTGGGTAGATGGTGAGATGGCTATAGGGTCTGGCTGATATTAACAATTGGCTTTTCTTCTTTTACATCTTCTATCCTTTGTTCTGACAACTACCGAGAAGTGGAGAAAATTGAAAGGCCAGAGAAACCATCCAGGTGTACAGGGTGAGAGAATAAATGAAGCAGATGTTTAAGAGTTAAGAGGAACGGTTTATGTCTATTATCAGGCCAAAGGGCTACAACTCAGACGGTCGCTGAATCGGAAAAAGTAAAGTATGTTTATTATTGGTGAAACCATTTATCTGGAAGGAGAATGGTTTGGGGAGACGATAAATGTTATCAACCAAATGAGTCTCGTCTCGATTTTGAGTCATTAAGGGGAGGGGAGGGGGAGAAGGGGGTGGAAGGGGTTATCACACAAGTTATCGGAATGCATAAAGAAAAAAAAAGATATTGGGAACTAATTTCAAGGGAGATGATATCCTATTCGTGACAATCTTTAATTTGCTGACCAGATTTCAAGAGTAACAGGAGGACTAATACACACTAAACCACAAACTCAGATACATACGTATAATGTGTAAGATGACGGACGGAGAAGTGAGAAAGAGAAATCGTGGGTGAGAGAGAGAGAGAGAGAGAGAGAGAGAGAGAGAGAGAGAGAGAGAGAGAGGGGGGGAGAGAGAGTAAGAGAGAGACAGACAGACAGAGAGAGATGGAGAGAGAGAGATGGAGAGAGAGAAAGAGAGAGAGGGGTGTGGGGTGGGACAGGGGGTGGGTAGAGAGCGAGAACGAAGAACGATAAAAATACAGAGACAGACAAAATAGGAAGGCGGGAGAAAAAGAAACAGAGAAAGAAAGAAAAAGAAAGAAAGAAAGAGATATCATCTCAGATTACAAAAGTCCAGTACATCATCCAATGTTCGTCCTACGGTTCCCCCTTCCCTATTTTTTTCATATCCCCCCCTCCTTCTCTCTCACTCGCTTGCTCCCCCATCATGCTCTCTTTCCCATTCTCTCCCTCTCTCTCTCTCTTTCTCTCTATCTCTCTCTCTCCCACTCTCTCTCTCTCTCTCCCCCTCCCGCTGCCACTGTCTCTTTCACAGAGACATAAACAGGTACTCACACGCATTCACACACACTCACACATATACACACACAAACACAAACACACACACAAACACACGTACACACACACGTACACACAGCCATTACCACAAGCACACCTACAGAGCTACATCTTTACACATACCTTTACCCACCTGTACAGTTACATCAACACCTTCAAGAAAAAAACCCCAGCCCCAGTAAAAAGGACCATCACACACACAAACCAACCACCAACAAACCATGATCTGGCTTGCGTATCGGAACAGATGGCGGCCAATTTCGTTACAAAAACAGCGACCACCAGGCATCCAGACTTTCCTTCCCTCGCGGCAATCTTGCATCTTGATTCACACCAGTTTAAACCTCAAGCATCAGCGAGACAGACACACTCCAGTGGCTATTACGTAGACAGAACCATAGAACTTTAAACAAGGACAAAAGGTTACTAATTAGTATAGAGTTTTCAGGGAAGACTGCAGCAAGCCATTCTATTCTGTGGTGCAAGATCAAGGAATACATGCTTGTACTTATTCGGACAAGGGCAACAAATCTCAAAGGCCCCGAGTGCAAGTTGCGCACGTAGAAGATCCCCTGGGGGCCCAAAATCGATAAGAGTAGGCTTCGGCCGCCACTCGGGCAAAATTCAAAATTTCCTACCAACTGAAAAAGTTTAATGTGTCCCGCGCGCTCATATGAACGTATGCAGTTGCTAGCGCCGTAAAACACGTACCAAAAAACAACAACAACCAAAAACCCCAACAACAACAGCAACAAAATACCCGAACAAAAACACCACCTTCCGACCTACTATCAGCGGAAAGTGGTAATTAACTGTTAGTTCACCCAATCTGTCCTATTCCCCTGGCTCTGGGGACGAAACCAACATCTGCTTAGACAATCTAGGGCTTGTTACAAACACGTTGCCTTTGTCTCTCCATCCTTATTCACACCAGGCATACTGCTTACTGCCTGGGGTTCATGACAAATGTCTGTTAAGACTTTACTCCATAAACAGAGTACCACACCAGGATCTTATGATTATAGGTTCATCCCCTACGCCACTTTCAACACTGTAAGGTTATTTAAGAGGGGAGACCTCGTCCATCTTCGACAGGACCGAACCAAATGGTAGGAGAGCCTGAAAAACTCTCCAAAAAATCCGAAGTTCAGAACACTTTGCAAGGATTCGATCAAAGTCTACCCGCTCCATAGTTTAGTATGATATCAACTAAGCAAACCGTGGATCCTGTTCATCTCCGATACTCTTACACTTACATCTCAATAACAACACTGTGAGGACCATAGTAAAAAGACATCTTTTGCCAGCTTTCATGCCCACTGTTAAAGAAATCCAACAGAAAAGCACTTGAGCGCTGGAATTCGTCTGGTTTTGTCATGCAAAGTATTCTATAATTTTAATTTCCCCCGGCACTTGTTCGAGACTTAAAGTCGAATCAGTCGCGAGGGTAGGGCTGGTCTTGATTGCTGCTCCTCTCACACGCTAGGCCAACAGAGAGACGAGTCGAAAGTGATTGCAAAATTTGACGACTTTCGAGTAGGTTGGTGTTACCAAAAGACAGCATGCAGCACACTATTCGCTACTCGCGATAATAGAATGATGCTGGAAACGCACGAAAGGCGACTTTATTTCCACAACCAATATTTATTCATTTCTCTACGTTTCACACGCACACACGTACTTTCACACGCGCGCATATATACAGCTACAAAAACAGAAACACATAAAAGCATACTATTAGTCTATCTGTTTCTAGCTTCTCTCACAACCCCCGCCTACACACACACACACACACACACACACATACACACACACACACACACACACACACACACACACACACACACACTCTCTCTCTCTCTCTCTCTCTCTCTCTCTCTCTCTCTCTCTCTCTCCACTGATCGATACCTCAAGGGGAGAAAAACATTACATGTTTACAAACAGATAACTGTTCTTTTCTTCTCCGTGTGTCTGTTCGTGTGTCTATGTGTCTGTCTACGTCTGACTGCATCGGTGTCTGTCTGTGTCTGTCTGTCTGTCTGTCTGCCTGTCTGTCTGTCTGTCTGTCTGTCACAGTTCTCCCTTTCTATCTCTCTCGCACACTGATAAAGCATCCTAATTTTTTTGTCCAGCACAAACAATCATTCCTATTCACGAACCATCACGTTTTTGCCTTATCAAAGCGTGCTCATTGGACAATGTTATTGAAAGGCGGTCTACAGCGATTCGTCACTATAATAGCTATATTATTTCATTCGGCACAGACAAAAAGACGAAGTAGAAAGTATGAAAAGATCTATAGCAAGGGACAAACTATGACGGAACCTACATCTTAGATGAGAAGAAGGAACAGGAAAACAGAACAAAAAAGACGAGCAAATTAGATCGAGTTGCAATTAACTCAGAACGCACTTCACACATTAAACAACACAACGAGGAAACGAAAAAGGAAAAGGACGCACAGGATGCACACATGCGTGCTAGGCCCTGGAACTTGGAAATGTTTTCCCGCCAAGGCCAGTGCGATAAATTATTCAGTGAAAAAACCGGAGCTAGGGCCGGTAGAAAGGGTGTTAACTCTCTCGCCAAATTGCTAAGCCAATGTATCACACAGAATTAAGGAAGCGACAGAAGGCGTCGCCAATTTTTTTTTCTTTTTTCGTTTTGTGGTTTGTGTCTGCGTCTAGAGCCCCATTTGACGCGAAGAGTTCATTGCGAAAATGGGCCCTACACAATAGTGTTTCGGGAAAAAAGAAGGGAAGGAAAGGGGGGGGGGGGGGTGTCATTATTTTCTGAACCGGACACTAGGAGAAAACTTGAAAACTTGGCACCAAAAATGTCCAAAAAGGGGCAAAATATGAATACAGAGAAAAAGTGCATAACAATAACAGGGAAGTTTTGCGACGTATGGCTGGCACATCATCATGATAGAAATAGCTCCCCTTGTTAGTGGGATGGAGGACTATTTACATTCCATGACCTGCTCGAATTGGATTAACTTTCATAAATTTACAACAACAAAAAATTGTTATCTTATTGCTATGGTTGGCACTATTATATATAATCTTCAATGTTGAATACCTCAACGTAATGAAAGCGGTTGCTGCTCATTTATACTTAAAGAAGGTACAATATCAGCCACATGCCGTGTGGAACAGATTAGTACTTAGGCAACATTTGAAGAGATGTAGAAAAAAAAAACAAATCATACAAGAACACCACTCAACGCAGGGAGAAGAGAGCAGTGATTCACTGATTTTCCGTACGTGATGACGTAATTAGTAATGGCGGATAAGGGTACATGAATTTGAATTATGAAAGCCCAGGTGTAATAAGCACTATTTTTAATACGGTGGTGTGCCGTTTCTGTAGTTATTACTTTCCCTGTTCTTCATTCTCCCCCTCCCCTTTTACAGCCTTGCGTTTCACCTCCAATATGATATTTCTACTTAAGTCATTGACGCCATTACATTTGTAATCAAACAAAAACGGTGGCTGTTCTTCTATATAAGACAAACGATAGTAAAGCACATCTAAGCCGAATCAAACGTCTATCTTTTTAGTTCCGACTTGTTCAACAGCATTCAAGACTAGATTTTATTAAGACTTCAGGAGATGAAACTCACATCGGAGACCATTTTATACACCGCTGTCGTCCTTGTTCTTCTCTTCATTTTCGCAATAATTGGCTGTGTGCTGTCATGAGAATTTACAAATCTTTCAGGTTGGAAGGAAAGGATGGGAAATGTAGAAGGGGAGAGGATTCGCCACACGAAGCATTTTGTATTCATTTTAGTGTATAAAATAACCCAAGACAAGACACTTCGGAAAGCAAAAAGAGTTTGTAAGTGTGGACAGTGAAACAAAAGAAAGAAATTAATAAAAGAAGGCAAAGACGACATACCAAAGTGAATAGGCCCACCAGATAAGTACAAAGGAGCCTAGATATTTGTGTGAACTGTCTCTGGGTGGGCTGCACATCTTGCTGCTGTTCTGACAAGTGGCTAATATTCGTAGTCCTCCCCAAAGACACCCTCCTCCACCCCCACCCCCCACTCCGTAGATAATACCCAATCTACCACTAAGAGATGACAACCAGAAGCGATCAATAGCAAATTTAATCACTACGAGACCTGAGAGGGTGGGGGTCGTGTGAGTAAACTAGAAGTACACCGGCACTATGGCGGTTATTTATTGTTGGGAAAACATGACAGGCACACCGAAGTAGTGGAAAGAAAAGCCGTGTGACCTACCAGTAGGCTACAAGCTTTATTCTCCAACAGCTCGTGCCGTAAAAAAAAGCCCAAACACGTATACTGAGAACAGAAAAATGTTGCAGGATAGCTACCCACGGTCCAACAGTTTGGCAAAAATACATAGGAGATTACGAGTATGGTAATTGAAAACATTCGAATAACACCTCTGCAAAGGAGTCCTTAAAGTTTTCTGAACTAATACTGATACTATCGGAAATCAAATGTCAATTTAAACTTACGACGTCCTTCCTGAAAAGATCCATCTTGTCGAGAGGTATTTAATCAAACACAAGCACAGCTCGAAAATCTAGCAAAACATTTTTTCACTTCATGATTGAACCAAATTGTAGAGGGACCTGCGTGCCTACTTTGCAGAATCAAAACGAAACAAACATGGAAAAACAAAAACAATGTTATAGTTATGTGAAACAAAACAAAAATACAACAAAGTAATCAAAACTGGTGACATTCTATGTTCTAAAAATCTTAGTTCAAATGTAAAATTTTGATACAAAATGACTACCTAATGTTGGTTCTCGACAGAGCCTTTGTTCTAGTCATATCGTGGCAAAAGAATATCATTTGTGCTTTAGCTTCTAAAATTGCAAATCATTTTCTCGAATTTCAGCACGTCGCTAAGTCACTTCTCTTTTTAACGATTGCCCACAAAATTATCCTGACCGAATTTTTCAACCAGTCAAGGCTATACGTCACTAGAACCACGCTCTTCTGTCAAGAAACTGTCAGGAAAGGGTGTCTTCTTTCAGCAGGTAAAAAATACATGTAATCAGTTAGACAATCTATAGAAAGGAAATACGAAAATTTCAGACCCACGTATGTTATATGCAAAGAATAGAAACAGACATAGTTTCACGCTCAGATTTGTATCTGCTTGAATTTTCTTTTGCTTAAAAGAAAGGAAAAACAAATTGTGGGGGTCAGCTGAAACATAAAAACCTAACAATGCTGGGATTGTTTTCTTTGCCTCAGACTATGCTAATGTTGCATGAGGCGAGTCAGGGGATGGAACTAGTCTGCTGTATTACCCAAGGAGGGCGCAATATTTCCGCTTGTGAATTGTTATTCCAAAACATCACTGCACATCGTGAGAGTCATCGTTTCTCTATACTTGTTATGCATTCTGTCAACTTCTCTTTCGTACTGATCTCTTTGATTTAGACCCATATTAGAAATCATAAGCTTCCAGCCCCCACAAAGACCCTGCTTCCAACAAGGAACTTGGAGTACCTAGTCGGTCATTAAATTCTTGCAAAAACAAATCCTGAAAAAAACCCTGAGTCCTTGCTGTCGTTTTTCTCAATGTTTTCTCGGCTAAGAACAAAACATAACTTCCTGAAACAGCAAATAAGAAGCCATGTCAGTTTGTGTACATTAGATTGAAAGGGCAGATCGAGGAAGTTGTCCGCCCCTCCGCCCCCCATGTATTGTTTTAATATATCTGCTCCCTTTCCATGGCCAAAAAGAAAATATCAAAGCGAAAATCCTCGGATGACAATGTCATTCTGTCTGGCCCCAGGAACAAGCTCAGGCAAATTACAGGCCAGCAGAGATGATAAACCCAGGCCTGGCTGATCGCAGCGGGCACGGAACGCGCTCGGTTAATAAATATTTGACATGCGATGCATTTCCTCTTGGCATTGCCGAATCGATGCTGGAAATGCCGAGCTTATGTCGTCTGACATTGGAGACCCAGAGATACGGGGACACGTCAACGCCACAGTTTTCTTTTCGTAACGTATGGTTTCGGATTTATATCGCCATGCGATACAGTGTACCTCCAGTACATGCCTGTAGGTCACAGGTGACGCTGTATTTTCTTCTGTACCGTACTTTTGTCTTCAAGTGGGAGGCTAGGAGTACGGAAACGTTTCATAGAGTTTGTTCTCACTGAGAGATTTGAACCCACTTTGAAAGGTCCAAAGTTCAGAACATTTCTGCAATCAAACTTTCATTCTCTCATTAAAAGAATGTAATTTTTTTCCTTACCTGTTACCTCTAATGTTAAAACCGGGCACTTAGTTTCTTGTCCCTATGATAACTCTATTGGCTATACACATTTGATATCCATACATAATTAAATGTCATAAGAAGTCTTATTTCTGACGCAACACGGATTGCTGTACCGAATACTAGACGTTTGTTTGTTCGAAGATCCTTAAACGTTCTCCATTCTTCTCAGTAAAGAATGTAAATAATTAATGGCTGCTACTTTTTACCTGTTTATAGATCTTTCATTTTATTACACATCGGGAGGACACACGATCTTAAACAATGAAATGAATAAGACAATTATCTTTCTTAGCTCTTTCTCGCCAAACAACCGAGTGCAACAAAGTGGGATGTACGCGTATTCAGCTAGTTCGATCTTCAGAATCAAACCGTGCCCGGAAGTGAATATTTATAGTAAAGAAATAGGTGCAAATAATCTTGCCCGCTTGCATTGTATTAAAACATAGGTCCATCATAAAGTACTGTACCGATGGACAGCGGCCTTGGCCAAAAGGCAACGTCCGAACTATGTAACAATCCTCATGAAACATGAACGAGGATTTGAGTGTAACAGCATTATTATTGAAGTAAATTAAAAAAAACATGCTTTCCCCAATTTCCTCTCAAACTCCGTTGTGTTGAGAGTTATTTCCCTTTGATTACACATTCAATCTGAATCAGATTTTTATGTCTTGTTTGGAGGTTATCAAGTCGCGTTGAAGAGCCAAACTAGCATCAACACACGGGAATCTGACATGTGTGTTTTGTTGTTTTTTTCGCCACAAGTCTAATCATGAGATCTTGAAGAACACATAACATAACAACAAACAAGCAGGCAAACGAGGGGTGTCGCAAAAGTGTTATACCTTTTGGAGTAAGAAAAGTAAGTGTATGGATTTAATGCTCCTATCAACACTATTAGGTTATTTAAGAGGCAGGGCCTCCGAATTTAACATCCTTCTTCGACAGGACTGAGCAAGATGGCTTGGGGGCTTGAAAACGACCTGAATTCAAGAACACCTTGTCTCGGATTCGAACCAGTGCCATGAGCTCCATAGTTCATCTTGATGTCAATTGAATTAACGGAGCACCCAGAGTTGTGAATAAAATATAAGGAACATAACTCCAGCTTGAACGGTTAGTTTTGGTAAAAATATTATGGCACTTGCAACACAAACAATTCAAATAAGTGCCAAAGATTAAATGTATCACTAGAGAGTAGCATACATAATAAAAGGAAGAGGAGAGATAAGGACGGCAGATGTAAGATAGAATAAGAAGGGCAAATCACATCAGAGCTCCCACCAAACACTCACTAACTACAGTAATAAAGGAGGGGTGATCTCAGGTCGGAAAGTGTAAAAGTTTCCGACATTCCCCAATGCAGGCAAACCTCGGAGTTGAATCGCATGGGACATGTTTACCAACTAGAAGGGATCCCAAAGATCTGCCGAGAGCGCGTGCCCAAACTAGCCTTGAAGGGCCGTGTCTCCCAGATGCAAACGACGCTGATTAATAATTAAGAAAAGAACAAACTCCAGCCTTTCCCTTACGTTCTGGTTCAGTCACGTATTTAAACTTTTGAAGCAAACGCAGGGTCGGTTCCATTGTTTTCCCCGCAAACAGGGATTCCATGTGGATTTTAATAGTGCTTGATTTTTCCAAAACATAGGGGAATAATCTAAAAAGAAACCCCAAAGAGCCCCCCCCCCCTCACCCCCCCCCCCCAGAACATACACAAAAACCCCCCACAGAAAGCAAAATATCAAGCCCAAATAAGCTTCTGAAAATTAAAAAAGAATACAAATCAAAATAAAAGATAATCAAAACATTTCAAAACAAAAGCACAAAAAAACTTCTTACCAAATTCGGATACTACTTTGAAAATAACCACTCTGATAATACGACACGTATGAAATAAATATGGACGCATACAGGATATTACTCAACCATTCCCTTCACCAAAACAGGAATCTGTTGTAAAGTGGTTCCGTTCTTCGCAGATGCACGCAGAAGGCATGAGTTCCAATCCAGGTTAGGAAAATATTTCATCCCATTTCGGTGTCTTCTTTTTGCCAGGGTGCTGTATTATTTATAAAATAAGCCTGCATTATCCATGACAGGCTTGGTAAAGCTGCCCATCCCCTAAACTACACGTACTTAAAATTGGGTCAATGGTAACGTAAAAAATAAAATAATTTAAAAAAACCTCTCCACCCCCAAACGGCTCCCCCCCCCCCCCCAAACCACCCGCAACGCCCATAAAAGAAAAAAATTTAAAAAGATATAGTAAAAACCAGAGAAAAATATTTTTAAAACACGCAATATGTCTTATTTTCTGGTCTCTCTTTATTGTCCTTTATAACAGACGATTTCTATTTTACATTTCTGATATGATCATGCGAGAAACCATGAATGTTCCAGAAATTACCCAAGTTCCAAAATGTCTTTTCGGAAATTTGTTGTCAACTTATTTGTATTCAAACTGACAGCTTTGTTAGTGGGTTTTTGGAAATGATGATGTGTACTGCTAATCAGTTTTGACATTGTGTCATTCACAGTGTTTGTGTGTGTGTGTGTGTGTGTGTGTGTGTGTGTGTGTGTATGAGTGTGTGTGGGTGTGTCTGTGGTGTGTGTGTGCGTGTGTGTGTGTGTGTGTGTGTGTGTGTGTGTGTGTGTGTGTGTGTGTGTGTGTGTGTGTGCGAGCGTATGTATATGTGGCGAGCGCGCATGTGTGTGTTTGCGTCAGTCTTTGAGTTTGTTTACACTTTCTCACAGTGATATGTTTAATCAATGTAAACACGTGTGGCTTTTGCCTAAATAAACAAATCTGTTGATATTTTTTCTACAGCAGGTCAATTCTCCATAATCCAACTTGAGATAACGGCATGAAGCAAAACAAAGTAATCTAAACCGATAAACCCAGCCAGCCCCACCCTTCTATTTTTAGATGAACCTCAACGATCAAAAAAAATATTATCAAACAAAGCACTGAATCAAAATCTACTTAAAACAAGCTCTAGCTTGACACTATGTCTTGATCTGAATGTTTGAGTTTAGAGAAGCACATCAATACAACAATAGTCATTATGTGTTGGGGAAAAGTAAGACAGATAGACAGAAGCAACAGAGAGAAAGTAATGAAGTTGATCCTACCAGTGGCGCTTTCTAACCACGCGCACACCATGTCTTAGAGAACGCTGAACTCCAAAATTAACGTACAACACGCTAGGTCAATACATAAAGCACTACAACTAGTACGGGTGACAATGGTGTGGTACCAAAGGTTTATCACTTATCGCTACCTTAGAATTACAAAGTTCTGTATGACATTTTTGGCCGTTTAGAGTTACGAAGACCATGAGGTCAGAAACCAAATGCCTCATCTGCTCTATCAAAATCGTGAGTTTATTCGGAATTGTTATCAATGTATTCAAAGAATTCCACTCGAAAATGCTTGACATGTTGCCACACTTAAAATGTTTGACGTCAAATTTCTCTAAACCAGATACTGAGCAAATTGACCTTTGTAATTCTAGGGTAGCCAGTTGCCAAGATAAGGCGCGAAGTGAGATCCTCTCAGATGCCTATATTTTCTTTTCCCAGGATTTCCACAGTTTTCTGGCAGTGGTTCTACGTAAATGCTATTGTCGACGAATGTAGAGATGTTAGGGCTTAAAACGAAGTTTTTGTGAGAGTTTTACTTCTTGTTTATTTGTTTTGGTAAGACTTGCAACTCAATTAGGTCACATAGGTGCCGCAGATCAGAGGTGTAACAAGAGAGTAATTTATAAAGAAACGAAGAAGGAAAGATAAGAATGGTAGATGCTTGATAAGAAAGAAGGAGCAAACCACACCAGGGCACAGACTAAACCACACACCTTTACTTCGCGGGAAGACCAAGAAAACAAAGGATCGATGGAGTCAAAGATACCCTTCAAAGGCATAATATGGCGATCCGAAAAACGACTCACTAAGTCCACGTTCGACAATTGCGGTATAAGAGGACAGGAAAAAGATAAAAGTAAGTAGTAAGAGTTTTGCAACATAATTAGCTCACATAAGTACCAAAATTATGGGGTATTACAAGAGAGTAACAAACGCACAAAGAAAAAAGGAGGAGAGATAATACTATGACGATAGATGTTTGATAGCAAAGAAGGAGAAAAACCTTACAAAGAGGGCTAGCCAACCACCAACAGAATTACTCAACCTCTTTCATAAACGAACTGCACTGAAAACGGTAGATAACAAGCAAAAAAAAAATTTTAAATCCACAAACACACACACACTTAAATCCAAGAAGTAGAGTATGAAAATAATGAAGAACGAGAGCACGGAGGCAGATACACAAACACGCACATAAAGAAACATGCTTTAACTTTTGCTCCAATGGCCCTCCAGATTATTATCATTTGAATTCCATTATAAGAAAATCATTCCTGCATGCTCTTTTAATTTTCTTTGCTTTTTAACTTTGCTACCACGTCTCGTATTCTTCCTGGGAAATTAACGGCCACTACGTTTTTGCATATTTGCAATTAATAATAAAAAAAAAAAAATACAAGACATTCTGGCATTGCAGTTGCGCTGTCAATGCGACATACCTCCAGGGAATACGTGTCTAGAGATTTTCAAAACATAGGAGATTCATTTCTTGTTTATCATTTTTCTTATACGTTTGCAGAATGTTAATCTCATTTATATGATAATCAAAATGTCAACACCACCACAACCACCACCAGCATCGCAACGCCCCATCCCAGATCTCATTTACTTCAGCTTGAGTAAAATGCAAAGATATCTTAATACGCTCTAGGATCCACAAAATTAACCCCTGGAAAATGTTCAGCTCTGCCATGTTGCGAGTGTAATAAATACACACAGAGAGAAATCAATGTACATAAAAAGCACTGAAACCAGAGAAACTCTAAAGTAAATAGAGGATTAAAAACATAATAACATAATCAGATAAATTTAAAATACAACCAAACCACGTAAAATGACGGCTTTCGACATGCAAACCAGTAACACACGGCGGAACAAAAGCTTAACAGAGCCACGAAGTTAAGAGCATCTGGTCAAACTCAAGAGCACCAGTCTCATCTGAGACGGTACAACTTTAATTTTTTTTTTTACCCATAGCGTTGTGGTTGGGTATGGTTTGCCAATTAAGATGTCAGTCACAGAACTAAAATGTACTTACAGGGTTTATAGTCCATCTTAACATGACATAATTTCACAACCATCTTCGACAAGACTATACACAGCTGATATCATAGTGGAGACTCATTTATTTGAAAATACCCCAAAAGCCGCACGATGTGAAAAGGTTAACAAAACATGCAACAGTGCAATCTCCACCTGATTTACTAATTTACATCAAGTGAATCGAGAAGTCAGCCAAGACCATTCTTCAAACAACCTTCTTTAAGATTTCATCGGTCTGAACGATACACAATACACACGAGTGAATATGGTTGCTTTTTTTAAGGACAATTGCGCTATCACGAAAAATGCTGTTTCGAGAAAATTGAAGGTGAAGTTTTTTTCCCCCTTGTTCAGGGGAGACTATTCTCTGTAACTAAACAAATATACACACCAACGAAACCAAACTTCTCCAATAGGTAGGGCAATGCCCACTTTTGGTGTAGGTCAAGATTTCTGGCCCCGAAATCCGGATTGACCCGCTTGTCTTTAAAAGTGAATAAGTCTCGAAAGCACCATGCTTTGTGGAACGAAAAATAATGGAGCAAGGTCAATTTTGTTTTAAATGTATGTGCTTTTCACGCCCTATAGACCCAATGAAGGGAGAAAACAGGATATAAACGGTGAAAGCGAGGAGGAAGAGTGAGGACTGTGCGTAGGGTAGATTAAAAGAGATAATAGACTCTGATAACGTGATACGTGATTTTCCGACACAAAAGCGCTAATCCTATTTGAACGTGAAAATAACATTCATGCCGTAAACCTGCAAAATTTCAATTAAAACACAATTCTCTAAAGTTCCCATTACATTTTGGTTGTTAAAAAAAATCAAAGTACTCACAGTCACTCAATCTCTATCAATCAATCACTCCATACCATGTCCGTGAATCTGTGTATCTATCTATCTATCTATCTATCTATCTATCTATCTATCTATCTATCTATCTATTTTTCATCTACATCTATTTACCTATCTACTTAGCAGCGTTTCAACCTGTCTCTTCTCTAGTCCGTTTGTTAATTTTCTAGCTGGCTTGTTTGTCTTCCAGTCTGTCTACTGTACATATATATAATATATCAAAAAGGGTAGTTTTTAACTACTAACTGTAATCATTGAACTAAAACAGATTTTGCCAGTTACCAGTTCTGGCAGCGACAAAATACAAATAACACTCCTTGCGCTTTGCAATAATATTCAGCCCATGAACAACAACCCCTTTGGTTCTCCACCCTCTCAAAATAAAGAAAATAAAAACCCTCAATAATTGCTCCGGAATTGCACACGCCACCGCCACGGCAAGAGGACATCTTTGTCCCTATTCATTTCCTGTTATTTCTGGACAAATAAGTGGTGCCGCCAAACAGCCTTTTTTACTTTGAGTTTGCTTTTAAACTAAAGAATAAAGAGAAGTTCTCTTCAGGACACAATAACAGTTATTGCGAATCCTGAAGAGCAGCGTAATCTAATTAATGCTTTCCATATATAGTTTCCTCGTAAAAAAAAGGTCATTTCAAAATTCGAAATAACCATTCCATTCATGTAGCGAAAATAGGTTGCCGGTGGGCGCTCTAGGAGAATATTATGAACCTTTCACACCAATTACGTGCCTTTCGGAGTTTCTATTATCAGCGTCTTAGCACAGCAATGAATTATTTCTCTGTCTAGCCATATCCATAATTTTAAAGATCTTGAATGTAGACCAATATCTAATCTCAAAACCGTAAAGTAATCCTTAAGAAGAGCAGCAGACGTAAATTGTTTGTCTCATGTTGCTATTACTGTAGAAGAATATGTTCTTTTCCCATTTCAAAACTCTGATTCCACATTTTGTTGTCATTTATTCAACCTTCGGAAGTCAACCATGTCTTCCTTGTCCTGAAGACTGGAGCAATCCTGAAGATGCGGTTGGTTGGAGAGCGCCACTGATAGATCCTACTTTTCTGTTGTTTTGTCTGGCTGTCTCACTTTTTCCCAGCACTAAATGGGTATTTTGTATATTGTGCTTCTCTTTACTCAAACAAATGTAAGGGGAAGATCCATGCCCGATGTTCCCACCACGAAAATCACAGACCAATAAATTAGAACAAAGCCTTAGAAAAAAAAACGATGTTACATCTCAGAAGGAATGATGGGATCATGAAACAGTCACGACTACTTGAGGCAGCACACTTGGTGTTGTGTTGAGTTAAAAAGAGGCACGTCGACATAATAACTGTCACAATTCAACGTCTGAAAAGATCAAGACAGACACACATACAGCAACAACAACAACAACAAAAAGTCAAACGTATCAATGGCACCCTCTTACCACCCACCATGTAGACTCGGATAAATTCCATTTACGTCACAGCTGAGATTCTCAGAGAAGCAAAACATCTGAGATCTTTTACCCTTCCGCCACCTACAGTTTACGACACGAGCCACCAATAAGAGCGCTGGAAACGAAGGGGACGAAAGGGAAGGGGATTTTATTTATTTATACTTCTTTTAAAGAAGAAAATAAACCCAGTGAAAGCGACTATTGCGATATCTCGTCCGGGTCGTGCGTTGGAAAAATCCCCATTACCGCCGCGCCCATAACCGCGACTTTACGACGCTTCCAGCCAGAGCGGAGAGTCGGCGTGGAGTCAACCTGCCGGAAAATTGCCGCTGATTGAACCGCTGTTTTATTAGGTAATTAGGACGCCCGCACATTCCTTCACAAAAAAGCCCACCACGCCCGTTTCATCGAACAGGCCCAGAAGTCGGACGAGCCTGTCCAAGCGAAAATCACGACGTTTTGTCCCAACCATCGTCCACCAGCGATGACCGCTTCCCCCGGTGATGTATTATTATTCCACACATATCAGAACTGGCGTCGTCTTGTTAGGCCTCTGAATCTAACGTTATTGGCGATGTGTGGTAATGAAATTTTCCGCCGTTACCCTAGCAACGAATCAACCGCGCCCAATAAATGTTGCTTGATGCAACAAGCGACATTTTCTCGATATCTTCTAGACAAGTATGCAGGGTGTATAAAACTGCAAGTGAAAAGCTCTTCGTTTGCAATGACAACACGCCTTTATCTTCTTCTTGCTCTTCTTGTGGTTTTTTTCTCCTTTCAACCTCTTCTTTGTCTGCTGTTTTCCCTTCTTCCCCTTGTAACTCTGGTAAAAACATTATCATCATCATCATCATCATCATCATCATCATCATCATCATCATCATCATCATCATCATCATCATCATCATCATCATCATCATCATCATCATCATGGCATCACAACTGCGACCATGATAGCTTCTAAAGGAAGAGAAACGTCAACCATTTGCTTCTCATTTGTAAACAAAATTGCTGTTTTTCGAAAGTCGACAACACCAGACCAACTACAAGAAATTGGTCTCCAAAAAGAAAAAAAAAGAGGAAAGAGACATTAGACTTAGATATTTAAGTATTCACAACAACGCTATGTATGTCGGAGTGTAGGAGATGCATGTGCACCTGGCCAGAACCGATGATATTAATTCTTTATAAGAACAGATAGCAACAAGGAAGTAAAGACATGCACAACCTGTCAGCATGAGCACGTTGGATTGTAGAGCTAAACGGAGTAACAGAGAGAGAGAGAGAGAGAGAGAGAGAGAGAGAGAGAGAGAGAGAGAGAGAAACCAATATTTAATATCTCAAGTCTCTTATTTCAATGGCCCTTAACTGTGTCTACAATTAGGAATTGTTTCGAAAAATAAGATGGGAGAAGAAGTGCACACATCTTATGTGCTCTGTCATCTTCCTTCATGTAGATAGTGAATCTTTGTTCCCATGGATATTACAATACATGTACAAACAAAACTAGGCAATCATTATCTACGTGCCTTTTGTGTTTTTTGTTTACATGAAGCATGTATCCTGCCTTTTTTTTTATGAAAGGGGAACATATCACACATTCTCTTTCTCAAGAAATTTTCCCTCTTCTGCTTCCATATTCTTTCCTAATCTGAATTCAGATTAATTTACAATGTAATGGAATGATACATGTGCTTTTAACAGAGTACACATGTGTCAGGGAGGAAGGGAGGGTGTGAGTGAGAGAGAGAGAGAGAGAGA
>NW_004797542.1:89077-89811 GCF_000002075.1 Aplysia californica | reverse complement strand
GGGGGGGATCAGTGAAAAGTGGCAAAAGTTGACATGATGTTCTAAAAGGTTGGGGAACAAAAGAAAAGAATAGAAAAGAAGGGAACAAAAAATATTATAGACGACATTTTCTTAGCCTAAAATTGGCACGCATAAATTGGACCATATCATTTTTTTGGCCTAAAAACTTGACAGTTCAGGTATTTCTTAGTTGTATTCTTTAATGAACAATAGTTTCTATTATTCAGATTTAAAATAATGATCAAAGGTGTAAACATAAAATCCATCCTGTACAGGTTCTATCTAAATGTACATGACAATGTACATTTTGGTTGACATTAAATAGTAGGGGAGGGGGGGGGGGGGGGGGAAGAACAGACACAGAGGGAGAGATAGACAGAGAGAGAGAGAGAGAGATAGAGAGATAGATAGATAGAGAAAGGGGGGGGGTCAATTATAGGTATTGAAAGAATGATCAGATACATTTTTTATTGCAAATCTAGGACGAAAACGAGCGAAATCGCAGCGGAAGAAAGTGGGACGAAAACGGGCAGTGACACGAAGATGTGGGACGAAAACGGGTGCACCGGTTAAGAGTCAGGGCGGGGTTGGTGAGGTGGTGTCGTCATAAAGATATTAGGATATGCGTAAGGGGTTATCGTTGAGGGATTCATTATAAGTTATTGAGTTTGACTCTGTGGTTAGGGGTTAGGATTATTGGATGGAGGCAAGAGGTCTGGGGTTATTATGTTGTT
>NW_004797542.1:85789-88135 GCF_000002075.1 Aplysia californica | reverse complement strand
AGATATGAAAGGCTTAGTAGCGGGCAATGAATAAGACGGCGATGATATGAAGTTATGGGGCTGGGGAAGGTAAACAGATAGGTACATTTACTCAATAATTCATTCAAACATGTTTTAGTCCCAATGGTATCCCTTTGTTCACTCATTAACGTTGAAATGCTGCAGACGATGCTGCTATAACAACGACACTCGCTTGTTGGCTAATGTTGCTTCGAAGGACGACAAACACAAACTACAAGAAGTCTAAGAAAATAAAGAAAGATAAAAAAAGACATAACGTTTAGCAACTTAACAAAGTATGAGATCTATCCAAAAGTATCTTGTATAATTCGGCCCTAACTTTGGCATCAAGGCTGATGTTGCATTAGTCATGAAATGCCGCGACGCTTCTTTGACCCTAAGGTCACAATGGAGACAACATTCTGAGCCCAGGAAAGGACTCTGTACAATATGCATTAAAGGGGATCTCATACACACATCAAGGTGACTGACAATATCTCTTCGCTGAGCAATTATTGAATAATTTAGTCAGGAAAAAACAAACATCGGAGTCAACAAAATCCAGAGCTAAGCAACAAGGCGAATGTCACATTCTTGAGGATTTTGTAAACAAAAAATGCCTACTTGTTGTCTTATTTTAGGGTTATGACCATAATCAGATAAAAGACAAAAGAAAAAATAAACAAGTTCCACATCACTTTTAAATTCAACAAAAACGCAAACATTTTTAAATTAGAAACCGTCCATAACAAAGATAACCAAAAAACGTGTTTCCCTTAGTGAACAAGACCCTTCAGTTTTTTATGTTGATGATGTCTAATAATTATCTTTTTTTAAAGTAGGGATCTAGGTGTTTTAACGACTCCATCGACACGACCTAGATCATTTATGAGGCCGGCTTCCGACTGCGCCTCTCAGGGCCAACCGGCCAGGCTGAGAGGGATAAAACGTCCCAGCAGAAAGACCGACATACTCGATAAAAATTCACCCCACTCAGGAACCGAACTCGATTTTCCTGCTTGCGACAGCGAAGCACCTATTTATGTTGCGCTACACAGCAGACGCCGGGTCGTTGTTCTTTAGTAGTTGTTGTCTAAAATGCGGTGGTTGTTGCTGTAGCTGCTAGACTTGCTTTTGTGGTTTTAACGGAGAAGATCACCTGGAAACAATATTTCCCCATGTTACCTCCTTTCGCGTTGTTTATTCACTATTATTTGAATTAAAACCCACAAATACATTTTAAGCGAATTCCTATTTACATCCCTGTGGCTTTCAACTGTTGCCAAGTCATTTTTTTCCAGAGCTAAAACAACACAATATGTAAGTTCCTCCCAAATTCAGGAGTGCCAACTTGTGGAAACAATTTGCCAACACAAGGTTAGGGTGAGCTGACATCCAGATGCTCCGCAGTAAACCAGGAAAGCTTGAGAAAAGGGCACCTCAAGGCAGCCCATTATACTGGTTTGATTGTGTGTGAAACACGTAATTTGGAAAAACGAAACTTTAAATCTGTAGCTATGATATACCTTAGTTGATATGGAAGAATTTATTTACCTTTTCAGCGAACTATGAAGCCCGTTAAATAGCTGGAAGAATACGACTGTGGTAGACTCTTGTTGATGGTGTAAACACGCCAATGAATAGACGGCTGTAATTAATGTTCCAAATTGCTTCAATTTAGCCGAAACTTTTATGCTTTTGTTTAGGGTTTTTTTCCGGTAAGTTGGACTGTCCGTCAGAAGGGTCCAGTAGTAAAGAAAACAGCGAAGAAAGGGGTTGAGAGTGTTGGCATACTGCTGTATAAAGTTAATGCCTCGTCTTTAAGAGGTGCCAAGACACGTATGTTTTTGATCATCTCATACTGACAGATCTCGAGCTGGTGATTTTGAGGCAATACTTGAAACACATCGGGTTTCAGTTCGGATGCACTAAACGAGTAGAGTATTGCTCAAGAATACGTGCATAAAGAAAGATGCAGAAAAAACCGGGATTAAGTTGTGAGTGCATAACATGCAGATGAGGATCGGTTGGTGAAAAAGAGCTGCAGCGACGAGATTCAATGTGAGCTCCAATCTATCATCCGATTATTTTCAGATTATGGATTTGCAACAGCCATATTAAGCGAGTTCCCTGTAGGTTTGGGTTCAGTGTTCTATATCGTGGGTTTACGACAGATTATGATCTGGAATCTCTCTGTTTTGTAAGCATCTTCCTGGACGAGATATTGAAAAACATACATATGTCGTGTGTGGGTGTGTGTGGGTGGGTAATGATGCTTGAGACTGTAAAAAGAGAGTATGTAAAAGGGAGAAATTTTTAAAAAATACAGAGAGAGAGAGAGAGAGA
>NW_004797542.1:68525-85459 GCF_000002075.1 Aplysia californica | reverse complement strand
TGTGTGTGGGCGCGTGTGTGTGTATGTGTGTGTGTATATGTGTGTGTGTATGTGTGTGTAAGTGTGTTTGTGCTTTTCTGGGAGAAAGGGAGAGAGAAAGAAAAAGAAAGAGAGGGGGAAAAGAAAAGAGAAAGAGAGAGAGAGAGCCAGAATTAGAAAACGGGAGCAGGAAGGCCGATGGGGTAGTGGGTTAAAGAAACAACAAGGTAGAAAAATATTAAACTGAAAGGGATCGTTAAGTTCGAAACTCTTGCTCATCCTTGACTCTGTCCTGGGCGTTTTATCCTCTCTCAACACCGGCCCACATTGACCTGAGTGGGGCGAAAACGAAAAACTACGGAGCATAGGATATCAGCTTACAAAAAGCAGCGCAGGTGAGACGAAGAGAAAAGGGAATAGAGCACAAGTTTCAAGCACACTAGTGTTTTGAATAACATGGATGCGCTTCTTTATAGTCTCTGTCGCGATCTCCATGTCTCTTTTCTGCATCTCTCTCCGCCTCCCTCTCTCCGTCTACGTCTTCTCTCTCTCTCTCTCTCTCTCTCTCTCCCTCTCTCTTTCTCTCCCTCTCTATTTCTCTTTCTCCCTCTTTTGAGTTTCTCAATACCCCCCCCTCTCTCTCTCTCTCTCTCTCTCTCTCTCTCCCTCTCTCTTTCTCTCCCTCTCTATTTCTCTTTCTCCCTCTTTTGAGTTTCTCAATACACCCCCCCCTCTCTCTCTCTCTCTCTCTCTCTCTCTCTCTCTCTCTCTCTCTCCTTCTCCCTCTCCCTCTCCACAATGCTAGGCTTGCTCGTGACTGCAAAGTGAAAAACAATATCCTTGTCAAACACGCAAGGTATCTGTTGCCAGTCCTTGTCTTTTCGAAAGTTAAAAAAATTCTTAACTGGAGCCGCCTGTGCGAGCTTGCGGGTGTGTATCAATGTGTTGGCATTTGTGTGTGAGTGTGAGTGAGTGTGTGTGTGTGTGTGTGTGTGTGTGTGTGAGAGAGTGTGTGTGTGTGTGTGCGCGCGCGTTTTTGTGCGTGAGTGTGTATGTATGTGTATGCGTGTGTCTGTGTGCATTTGTGTGTGTGTCTGTGTGTGTGTGAGTGTGTGTGTGTGTTTGTGTGTGTGTGTGTGTGTGTGTGTGTGTGTGTGTGTGTGTGTGTGTGTGTGCTTTTGTATGCAACACGACGTGGTAAGGTTAGAAAAATGATACAATTCGGACTACAAATTTCAAAGTTTAAATGAACGGTTGACTCAGTGGAAATGTGTTTTCTATGGTTACCAAGGCTGCCATACAAGTTTATACGAGCTGCAAAGAAAAAAATAAGATTGATCCAACGTGTTTACTTAAAATATTCCAAGCCGTGGGTATTAATCTTCCGCCAGCTTTTGAAAGTATATGTGTTACTACTTATACTAAGTAATACACTTTTTGGTAAGTTTTGTACTGTAGTTTCAATACTACTTCAATTGTAGGCCACGAGCTGGCCTCAAAGTTTTAAAAAGTGTGTAAGGTATTTGGATTGACTTTACCATGCCGAGGAAAAGCCGATGCTTCAACAGTGATGTTTATGTCAACCAATCGAGTCGTTTACAGGCAAGGTGTTGTTTTGGGGTAGATGGAATGTTCCAGATACAGAATCTTCAGTCAACATGGATTTTCATTAAGGTCTTCAATCATAGTATTATAACTTGTCTTGCCTTTCTCTCTCTCTCTCTTTCTCTCTCTCTCTCTCTCTCTCTCTCTCTCTCTCTCTCTCTCGCTCGCTCGCTCTCTCGCTCGCTCTCTCTATATCTCTCTCTCTCGGTGTCTCTCTGCATGACTGTCTATCTCTTGTAACATAACGCATGCCACCCCCCCCCCTCTCTCTCTCTCTCTCTCTCTCTCTCTCTCTCTCTCTTCACACACATACACACTGACAGACACATTACTATACATATAAACACACGCATACACACACACACACACACACACACACACACACACACACACACACACACACACCACAAACACACAAACATACAATATACAGCCTCTCAAAACACTCTCTCACACATACACACGCATACACAAACAAACAAACAAACGCACACATAAAACACAACCTCTCTCCTCATCTCCCAGCAGCCACCATTCCATCAAGGGGAAACAACCCAAGCCTCCCTAGCAGCACGATAGCGGCTCACGGGAGGTAATCCAGCCAGCCGCCGTGCGTGGAGCAGCAGCCTGCGCTACCGTGAGTCGCCGTGCCCGCTCCCAACCTCCCTCCCTCCCTCCCAGCCCCACCAGAACATGGCCAGCCCATGCCTCGCCTATCCCGTGGACGAGACAGACAACGGTGCTAAGACAGGGGTCTACGCCTCAACGCAACAAGCGCGTGTCGAGGAACCCTGCCAGTGTTACTAATTTAACATCATCGTCGTTTCCAACTTGATTCCACCAATAAAAACAACTCATTTATGCGTTTCGTAAATGATCATAATACAGACCTTCCTTTTCTCTCTTTCTCTTGGATAAAATAATTTATTTTTACAATCTTAACCCACACCAAAGGGTGTTCCTTTTGTGTGTTTTCCAATAAGTGCAAAAGTGTCAGTGCTTTCAAAATGTTCCCACCATTTAGCCATTATGTCATTAGATGACATGATGTCATATCTGTAGTAAGATCTGACCTTTAACCCGGTGTACTTACGGATTAATACAATCGTGCGTGATCAAATCGCACAGTTTTTCTTGCTTTTTCTGGTGTTTTTCATTCGCGTCGATGTGATTTTCCTGGTGACATTGTTTGTGATAGTCATAATTATAATTCATGTAAATCTAGCTTTTTTGCAACGGTGAGTAAAAAAAAACCCACGTGAATCCAGCCAGTGTGTTTCATTGGAGAGTGCTGACGAGAAACAAAGGAAAGCTAACCTGTTCCTTGGGATTCTTTTTTCATACTCCACGTCCTGGACCTCCTGGATTGATTTTTTTACCTGTGCAGGTGAGTACTTAGGTGAAGTATCAAGATCTTTGTGGATGAATCTGTCGTATCTTGAGATACGATATTTTAAACGGCACACACATACACACACACATACACACACACTGCATGTATATAATATATATATATATATATAATATATCTATACATATATATACATACATATATATGTATATATTTTTATATATAGTTAGAGGGAGAGAGGGATAGACAGAGGTATAGAGAGAAAGCAATACACAGATACAAGGTTTTTCATAAAGACAGAAGGACAGACAGACAGACACATACAAACAAACAAGCAAACAAACACTCACGGGAGGTAAAATGAGAGAATGGAACGAAGAAGAAAAAACAGAAGCAGGCATGTGACGGAGAGAGTGGGGATTAGTAGGTTAGAAAAGGGGAGGAGGCGGGGGAGTTGGCGGGCAAAAAAAACCCAACAAACGGATAGAGTGGAAAGCTATTAATATTCCATCAAAACCCAAGTTCCCAATCAGACTTCGTTACACATAAAGCTATAAAGTTATCAAAATGCACACCAATTTGCAATATGAAATTCTCTTTGATAAAAAAATCCTGCACGAAATTATGAAAGCTGACTCATGTTGAGGAGAATTATGCACTAGCATGTCCGAAAAGCCTGTGCGACAGAGGAATGGCGAATTGGCTAAAAGCTAACACAACGCCTCGAAATTGTCAGAGAGAGAGAGAGAGAGAGAGAGAGAGAGAGAGAGAGAGAGAGAGAGAGATTGTGAGAGGGAGAGAGAGGGGGAGGGAGAGACAGACAGTCAGACAGACAGACAGACAGACAGACAGACAGACAGACTGACAGACAGACAGACAGACAGACAGACATACAGACTGAGTTGAGGATAAGGAAAACAGGGAGAGTATTTATGTGAGAGCTTTGCGCGTGTACGCATACAACCCCATCTCCCTACCCCCCCCCCCCACACACACACAAACATATGTGTGCGTGTCTGTGCGTGTTGTGTTGTGCGTGTGCGTGTGTGCGTGTGTGTGTGTGTGTGTGTGTGTGTGTGTGTGTGTGTGTGTGTGTGTGTGTGTGTGTGTGTGTGTGTGTGTGTGTAGAGACAGAGAAGAAAAACAAATGTTAGGAAGATAAAAAAAAAATAGTACGACATATTTTATGAAGTTTGGACAACTCTAATTTACTATATTCCTCATACTCTTAATTTTCCACCCTCCCACCCTCCCAGAAAAGAATCAAGAAACAGATCAGAGGAGATTATGGTGATAGAAAGAAAACACAAATAAAAGGAAAACCTTCAACAACTTGGTAACGTTGGTGATGGATCAAACAGCAACGCCAGAGGATATGGTCGTAACGTGAAGACCACAAACTAAACACTTTATCAAGGTTACATACAACTAGTCAGTTTTTTTCTTTATCTATACATTCTCCTTTTTTTAAACTTGCTTTTCCACGTGGAAACTTTTATTTGACAGAAGTTGACCCTATCGCCAGACTACCAATCTAGTTTCAGCCGAAATAAGGCCGCAAAAACTCTCAAAATCCAGAAGTTTAGGTATGGGTGCTAGCCATAAGCAAACATCTAGTTAGGCATCTACCCTACGTGCGATTCCCAGGAACTGAATCAGCAACTGAATCAGCAACTCAGATCTCTGGCATGATGCACGAGCTTTGCTGGCTATAGCGAAAAGTGTTGCATTTAGTTGCGTGTCCCCTGAACCCTACCGACTGGTGATACGCCGGGGTTTGAACTATACAATAACAACGGAAGGTTCTCTCTCCGCTCTTTTCAACACCTGAGTCCGCCCCACGCAGTTTATGGCAGCTGTGCTTGCAACACACAAGAAATAAGCACGGAATCAAGAAAATACACATAAAAATCGAGACGAAAATCCAGAGTGTTATTGCATCTCAGAATCTGTCTCGTTCGTCCAAAACGCCGACATGGAAAAAGAATTGAATAACCGAATGAGAGGAAGCCAATTTCATCATAAGTTTTTTTGTGGCCACTTATTTAACATGAAGCCGAATGAGTAGCCTATTTTAGATAGCATAACGCGGATGTTTGATCTGCGCCCAGCGTTCTACTTCCACTTGCAAACATTTTCCTGAAATGTTCGTTTGCAGAAGAGAACTTGGAGATCGATCTGGCCAGCGGAGAATGTTTCGACGCTGTGCGACAACTGAATTGCTCCATTAACTTCAACAAGCCGGATAGCGCTTTTGCGGCAGTTATTCCATTACCGTGAATCTATTATTACTGAAGGCCGGCTCAGTTGGTGGTCAAATCAAACTGAGTCCCGTTTAATTGGAGCTGAATGAAATATTGACGGAATGCTTTGTGTCCAATATGCTACTAAAATGTTGTCATTAATTATTGCTGTGAAAAAAAAAGTAATCCAAAACCAACACAGGTCTGGCACTCATAAAATGCTGTGGTTTCCTACATATAACAGATTTTTAAAAGAATTGCTATACAGATAAGTTTAATGATCGAAATGGCTGAGACTGTTTACGACTACAAACATAATTAATCCATTTCCCGAGTAGAAAGTACAAAATGTTAGACGAAAAATGGTAATGGATTCATCAATTCCAGCAATTTCCTGTAAATAAAGAATCTGGCACAGTAGGACTAGGGAGATATATCATTGTACTTAAATCATGACGGAATCCTTCCTGAAAGTTGCCGCAAGTTGGTTAAGTAAGCTGTAATACACAGATACATCATGTCAACCTCATCCCAGAATAGATTTTTCTACAAAATGTAATGATTTTTTTGGGGGGTAGTTCCGGGCGATTGCATTACGTTCTGTACATTCTTGTCTACAGGGATATTGACGGGCGTAAGCGTTCACCTAGAAGAGATATTAGGAATATGAGCATGATCCTGTGTGGTTTGGGGGGGGGGGGGGTCGGTGGGGCAATGAGGGGTGAGGGGCGGTGGGGTGGGAAGTGGCGATGGAAGGTTTTCTGAGTAATTTTCTATAATTATGTAAACATGTGAGAAGTACACATTCACACAAACACACATAGCCACAAACATACATCACATATTTATACAGTCATGTACATGTAGATACAAAAATGTATACGTACCCGGTATGTACAATAAAGAGAAAGAGACACTGGGGAATGAAGAGGAAAACAGAAGGGAAGGCGGAGGGAGAGAGAGACAGAGAGAGAGAAGGGGGAGAGGGAAGGAGAGAGAAAGCGAGAGAGAGAAAGACACAGAGAAAGAGAGAGAGAGAGAGAGAGAGAGAGAGAGAGAGAGAGAGAGAGAGAGAGAGAGACAGAGACAGAGAGAGACACAGAGAGAGAGAGTGAGGGAGAAGGATTTTCTCTTCTTTTTTTTAGGGGGGAGGGGTGATGCGAAAGGTGAAAAAGACGAAACAACGTCAAAGAGAGACAGTTTACTTATTAAACGAACTATACCTCTACCTGGGGAGCATAATTTTCACCTGAAGGTACAATATATTTTATATTATCCTGTTAGCTCCTCCAATACCTGTTCTTTCCCGAGTTCTGCTAGAATTTTTTTCGACACTTTATTATCATTTTTATTGCAGCAAACCTCGGATCAATATCAGATTCTGTAGCGAAACAACAGCGGAAAGCAATGATAACCAGCGGACAGACCTAATGGGCAGGCGTATTGTTGCAGAGTCCTGCTGCCTCCCCGTTGTTTTGTAGAAAGTAAACACGAAATAGATCCCAGGGAAAAGTGTCGATATTGTGTGAACATAAAAGCTTGCCCTAAAAAAAGTAATTCGTTTAAACAAAACGTTTAATCTATATCCTCCACGTCACGACATGTCGATTTGATACCTCTCAATTATGTTTCGCAACCTGAGCAATAGAAAGAGAAAAAGTGAGACAGATGGGTGACATGTAAATGCAACATAGGCGTAACAGACTGAAACGATGTATGTCCGGTGAGTAAGTGAAAACAAAAGACCAAAAGATTTGAAAGTCAGGAGAGAGAAAAAAAAAGATCTTTGAAGAATAAAAGAAATAATTTACAGAAACATAATCGAAGACAGTGTTGAACGGTTCAACTTGTAGAAAACGCTGAAACGAACAATAAAATATTACCACAGAATACGCAGCGTTAGATTTTTCGTCTCTTTTAATTCCATCCATGTCCCACGCTCACAGTTTTTTCAGTTAACCCACAGGTTTGACGGATACAAACAAACACACACACACACACAAACACACGCACACACACACACACACACACATACACACACACACACACACACATACACACACAGACTCACACATACACACACAGGCACGCACAAATACCCTTTCTTTCTTTCTTTCTTCCATTTCTTTCTCTTTTTTATCTCTTTCTCCTTCCCTTTCATTTTCGTTTTTTATCCTTTAGCCGGTTGAGTAGGTCACTGCCATAATTCCTAGCAAACGATATTAGTAAAAAAAATATACACAAACTTACGCATTTAGCTTTATAAATTCAACCACTTTTGTTAAAGAAATAATACAACTTCCACGGGAATTACGGCATATTGTACTTTACAAATTTCCTTTACATACTATAAAGGGTTAATCTCATCTAGCGGTAGATCATCCTAAAATAATCACAATGATAACATTGACAAGCGTGCGTACAGAACCTGCAGAGAAAGGTAAAACTCACACATTCAAACATTGAAAAGGGAAGTAAGAATGTGAATGAGAACCAACGGCAGAAATGCAAGGGAATACAAATGAAGAAAGAAAAAAAAAAGACAGACAGACAGAGAGAGAGAGAGAGAGAGAGAGAGAGAGAGAGAGAGAGAGAGAGAGAGAGAGAGACTGACAGACAGACAAACAGACAGACAGACAGACAGACAGACAGACAGACAGACAGACAGACAGACAGACAGACAGACAGACAGACAGACAGACAGACAGACAGACAGACAGACAGACAGACAGAAACATCGAGGCAAAAAGAGAGACTAAGAGATAATATAATATAGAGAAATGTAGAGAGAAACAAAAAGACACAGCGAGATGGACAGGAAGAGAAGAAAGGAAGAAAGAAAGAAAGAAAGAAGAATGAAAAGAAAGAAAGAAAGAAAGAAAGAAAAAAGAAAGAAAGAAAGAAAAAAGGGTGAAGGGGGAAATTAAGAACAGAAAAATCCCCGAAGATGAGTACAGCTGTGAAAACAGAGAAACAAGTACCTCGTGCCGTTGAGTGAGGCACGCGCAAACCTCTACGCCGGGTCTGGGTTGAGTAGAGTCATTTCAACATTGATATCGCAGGGGTTAAAGAGGAGAAGAATCCTCGGCTTGTTCTAGAAGTTTGAGAAAAAGCATATGCCCTGTGTCTGACTCAGTCTTATTCTAAATAGGTCTACCTGAAGTAAGTTTCTTCTTAATTGAATAAAAATTAGTATTTTTAGCGTCTCAAGCAATATTAATGGCTTGAAAAATACATGTCATATGAATAATATTTTGGGGATTCGTTTCCAAATTTAGACTACGAAGAATATTTTAGTTAACACAAGGTTATGAATGAACCTGAGAAAATACGTGGATTTTGCATAGTTGAAATTTTGATGAAATATCAAGGCAGCTTTCACTCACACTGAAATGCTGGGTAAGCGTTTATATCAACGCGGTTAAGTACATGGATACGGGTTGGTTAATTGTTGGACCACTTTTTGTTTCTTTTTTATTTTTATTTTGTTTCGTTTCGTTTTTCTAGTAAAATCGAATGTCTCTTGGTCACGCAGAACGGAGTACCACCGGATACCTATTCATAGATATTCATTGTTTCAAACACAAACATCCCATTGGGGAGCTCTCGTGGTCTAGAGATTAAGGTGTTGGCCTCTTATTCAAAGGTCCCGGGTTCGAATCCGGGTTGCCACCAAAATATTTTCTTCTCTAAAATTGTCAATTTCACATCCTTTCCTGCTCTCTAGCAATGTTCTGTCCTCTGCTTTCGTCTCCTCTTTCTGTTCCACATCCCCTCACCTCCTTTGCCCGCTGTTCTGGGCTCCCGGCTCTTTCTGCAGCTACTCTTTGGCTCCTTCTTACTGCTGTCTTTCAGCCACACCCCTGAACTTCTGGTAGGAAAGATCTACACCTAGCCTTTTCGGACAAGGACGAAAAATCTGGGAGCACGTTAAAGATCCCTTGGTGGAATAAAATCGGTAAGAGTAGGCTTCGGCCACCACCGGGCAAAATTCCAAATTTCCTACAAACAGAAAAAGTTTAATATGTCCCGCATGCTCATAATAATGTGGCCTTATGCAGTTGCGAGTGCCGTAAAACACTTACAACCCCCCCCCCCAAAAAAAAAAAACCCATCCCATTCGGGCACATAGGCTAACACTCTCTTTTTTTATCTACAACACAGCAAGTTTTCAATGATTTGTTTATGTGAACGTAAAGTAATCTAAACAATAACATTCACGTCACCACTGCTCATCAAAAACTATCGCTCTCATAGAGCACGTCTTCAGTCTTTGGTAACCTTACCTTCCCCTGCAAGTAAAAGTAGGACAAAGAAAGCCCAAAAACATGTTTACCTAAGTCGACGAAAATGTACCAAAAGGAAAAAATGGGGGCTGGGAGGAGAGAAAAACTAGAGGGTACCATTTCCTTCACATTTGGCTTCCAGATCTTCCCACCATACAGCTTTTCGCAGTTTCGCCGCTCAGCCCTAATTAGCCAAACCCAATATAGCGGCGTCGACAGCCGATAATCCGCCATCATAGCAAAATGGTAAGTAAACACGAGGCAGAGCCCTAGGCCACAAGCACGCGAGCCTTTTAATAAGTGATGGCGAGCGCTAGGCCATGACGCCCGCTAGACCTGCTGGGTCGGGGGTGAGTGATATTTACAGGGCTACGCTACAGAATACAGGTTGTAACGCCTCGGGATACAGGAGGAGAAAGGATGGAGAGAACGGAGCTATAAAATAAGAGATATGTCGTAAAAGCGATTTTGTGAGTAGAACACAGACTTACGTCTTAAGAAACATTTTGGACGAAGAGAGAAGAAGGGAAAAGGGGGGGGGGGTGAGTTCAAGATAAAATGGACTTAATGTCCTAAGAGAAAGAAGACACGGTATATAAAACACAGAGAAGATGGGAATGGAACGAGTGGGGAAGTGGGGTAGGTGGAGAAGTAGAAAGGTTGGATGAAGGAAACAACTCACGGAGAGAGAGCTGAACATCTAACAGAAACTTGCATGCCCTAACAGAAGGAAAAGAATTATGAAAAACTGCAGAAAAGCGGGAAGAAATTAAATACACATGCAGGTACACAGTATAACGTATGTTGCAGAAAAAAGGTAGAGATAAGTGCGTGGGTGTGGCGCGTGGGAGGGAAGGAGGGAGTGACTGATGTGACTGTTGGAGTTGGAACCTGGGAGTATGGGCATAGTGAAAGATGACACTATTATAAGTTGTTATGGAAGAAAAGAAAGGGGAGGGAATGGAAAGAAAAATGGGGGAGGGGGAAGGACTGGAATGGACTGGGTGACTGTTGGGGTTGGAACGTGGGGGTCTAGTGGAGTCATTGTGAAAGATGACACTGCACAAAGTTTTTATAGAAGAAAAGAAAGGGACGGGAATGGAAAGGAAAGAAACGGGTGTGAATGGAAAGAAGAAAAAGGTGGCGGGGTGGGGTCAGTGTAGGAAGGCTAGAGGTCGAGGCATCTATGCGGGGTAGGGGTTAGGGTGAGTGACCGTTACCGGACATGCACACGTGCACACGCCGGAGTGAGTGTATTCTTAGCTCCGCGGAACGCCTCTGTATGCCAGACGCCGTTTGTTTTGAAGGCACGGGGTACCAAACATCTGTAATCAGAGCCATAAGAAGCGGAAGGTCTTTGAAGGAAGTTACTTATTTACCTGCTCTCTTCGAATGGGAATATTATAAGGCACAATGTACATTATTAAGGGACTCAGTTTGATATCTAGAACCGTAATTCGCATTTTTGTCGATTCGACATAAATGTGCCTTTTTAAGCATCATAACGTACTCATGTCCTTTTCAGCTCTTTTTCTTATTAGTTCACGGGTCTGTTTTCTGCTGATTTCAACTTACAAAATATACTTTTTATTGAAAACAGTTTTATTCGTAACATATACTTCACATTTCCCCAGCGCCCCCTCCTCCCTCCCTCTCTCTCTCTCTCTCTCTCTCTCTCTCTCTCTCTCTCTCTCTCTCTCTCCCTTCGCTCTCTCTCTATCTCTTTCTCTCTCCTCCCACCCTGTGTTCCATAAGAGGGTGAATGTAGATTTTGTTATTCCCAGAACCTATACCAGGCGCACATTATGACTAAGCTAACAACTAGCTTCTCATACCAACAAAAAATATCTGACAGCATGTACCGCTGTCAGAACAAAACAAGACCGATAGAAAATCCAAACCAAAACAAAAATACAACAAACATACAGACGAACACGGAAGAATAAGAAAATTTTGCGGTGTGTCTTCCTTTTCCCCGGATAATTAAGCTACCAGATACTTATTCGCAGAGCGTATCGGGCGGCAGTTAACCTTTTTCCCGCCACATTCGCAGACTGACGAGTTCTCTAATTGCTCACAGCAACTCGCACAGAAAAGTCGTTTCCCAACACTACAATTTAACCCTCTTGCTACGTACTCTTCAAGTCAAGGGGGGCGTCGTTAGCTCAATTAGTGAGACATCGGTGCACGCAAGGAGAGCTCGATTTCATGAAAATGTGTCTCTGAACCTTGGAAGTTCGAACATTTTTTAAGGTTCCACATTACTATCAATCGACACCGCCTTCAAATAAACAAGACGTATGGTTGCAAGAGACGAAAAAAAAACATAATAAAAGTGCGAACTGCAAAGATTAAAACCTGCAAGTAATTTTTTAAAAATCATGTATACTGCTACTTAATCATCGCTTTAGCAACCCTAGATTTCAACGGTTTCTTCTCAAAAGACGAAAACAGAACTAAGGCGCCATTTCTTCATATCTCTTCAAGAATCTTTCAGTAACTCTCGCATCAAAGCCAGCCAAAAGAACTGTAGTACTGGAATAAAAGGGGAACAAAGCCCGAACTAGCTTTAGATAAACCTCAACAGGGCACGAGAAAAACCAGGGCGAAAGCAGTACCGGAAAGCCACACGTTAGTGATACCCTTGGCCAAACATCTTCAGCTCCAAGCGTGTGTCCACCTGGAAGTCGTAACACAAGATGATCTACCAAATGGGCACACACGCGCTAACCCGAAACCACTGGCTGCCCTGCCTTGCCGTTCCCACAAGCCCTTCCTTGCCCTTTCCCCAGATCATTCGACGAAGAAAAAACACAGCTCCAACTCCTTTTACATTACACTTTGGCAATTATTCTTACTAGATCTATACTACAGTATCTATCATCATTTTTCACATGCTGCTTACGTAATATGCGGTTGTATATTGTATGTATGTTTTACTATATTTTATGTATAATAATTGTGTGTGCGCGCGCGCGTGTGTGTGTGTGTGTGTGTGTGTGTGTGTGTGTGTGTTTGTGTGTGTGTGTGTGTGTGTGCAGACACAGAGGGAGAGAAGGCGAGAGGGAGAGAGAGAGAGAGAGAGAGAGAGAGAGAGAGAGAGAGAGAGAGAGAGAGAGAGAGAGAGAGAGAGAGTGAGAGAGAGAGTGGTGGGGAGAAAGGGAGAGGGAGAGAGAGGAGAGAAGTAGGAGAGAATAACACATTATTCTGAGCGAGCAGCTATAAATATATTATTTCCGTAAAAATATATTATTAATACGGCATGCTTAGTACACGTATCTCACCGGTTGTCATATTTTAATCGTTTTTCACGTAATTCTCGATATGCCAAGGTATTTTTTCAACTACACCCTCCGCCCCACTTTCCATAATTTACTATTTTACTATTTCACTTCACTTGGGACTCACATAGTCCACTGACTCAACCCCTAAACTTCCCCTTGTTTTGCATGAGCTGCGTATGTATCTGTGGCCTTGTGAAAACGAGCCTGGAAAATTGAATAAAATATGCGAAACGAATGTCCATTGAGTCTGCAGCTGTCTGACTGGTATCCTCGTAAAGATTCCGAACCGTCTTCCCAATAAATGACCTTCAACGAATGCGGAGAGCATCAGGGAATACAAAGATACATTTGAAAAACAACAATGGTCAAAAACATAGAGAATGTAACACTCTTTATTGAATTCCTGTTTGCAAACGGAAATTTTAAGGACATGCATTAATTGAGCTATGATTTTGACACCCCCGCCCGTCTTCTTAAACACACAGAGGTCATTTAAATGACAAAATGCAAATTCAAACCAGAGGAAGAACTATGAGAAGTGCCCCCCCCCCCCTTTTTTTTTTTAAACAACAAGTTCAAGAATACACCGCCATAGATTCGAACCAGGTGCCTACATTTCATCCAAGTATGATATCAAAGGAGCAAACGGCGAAGCATAATAGAAATGCGAGTCAGTAACGACACAATATGAATTACACAAAATAGCATTATGTTCTGTTGTATTTTCACCGTTTCGTAATATCGAGTAACGTAGTGACGTCAGAACATTATGATCCGCCAACAAAATCTGCAGCACAATCCAAGAAGAAAAGGGCATCTGGAAAACCGGTTTTCACAGCGTGCAACAACCACCCTCACGTTTTTCTGGCTAAGGGGACCCCCTTTCCCTGGATCTATGGCTCATTTACTATGAAACGGACGGAGAAGAGCGAAACAAGAGGGCGCTGTGATGATGAGATGATGAGCCGGCCTCGACCATGACTGCAGTAACTTAACACGGCAACCTTCAAGGCTACTTAGTACTGTGAATGTCTTCCAAAACAGATTAAGTCGGAGTTTAGTTGCGTGAGCGCAGATGAAATGTCGCTCAACAGTCATTGATGGATGAATGAACGTGTTTCTTCTCGCAATGCTTCGGCTAATGTTTGAAATGTCCGGCTGTTTTTTTTTCGTGACTTTTGTGGCTGTGTTACCATTTCACTCGATCGTTTTCGTCTGTAAACTTCAAGTCTCGAAACTTTCACATAGTAGATAGACACTGCTATCATTTTTCTAACTAAAGGTTCCAAGAACAGCCAAACAACCTCCCCCCCCCCCCCTCCAACCAAAAACTGCATAATTGAAGAGGAAATACAACTCTGTCATCGGACGGGAACCACTCCTACACCACGACCTCTGTTGTGCCGTTGTGCATGTTTTGTACTTATTCTTCTGTCTAGTACTCACGCTTTCTTGATTTCTCAACCAAAGGTTTGGTCTAGCACCAAAAAAACCCAACAAACTCAACCCCCAGAATCACGGGTGTATGGTCCAACTAAAAAACGACCAAACTTGTTTTTGTGTGCTATTTTAAAGACGTTTGTAACTAGGATAAAGCAGAATAACGGAGACCGACGGTAGGGTTGCAAGCCCCAACCAAACGATACTACTCTAATTATTATAACTGACATTTCATTTTTTAATGATGAAACATGAAACCAATTTCTCATTTAAACATTGTTAGAAATGTTTCCTAATGAAGCGCATTTTTCACAAAAGACGTTCTTAAAAAAAAAAATTAACACGACAGTCTGATTAAAACTTTTCTGGAGGCCGACATCACCGGACATATAATTTCACACATTCATGTCTGACTGCTCGTCTTCAGTTCTTCATTGATTATTTTACGCAACTCGTTTGTAGTCGAAAGGACGACTGCACTTATAAAGACGCCTCGAATCGGTGGGAAAATAGGAGAACAATTAGTAGCACCTAAAGTAAGATGGATACACTGCAGATGAGGTCGCTGAATATTTTCAGACGCTCAGACAGATTGGCCATCTTTTTTCCAGTGGCTTCTGGTTCTCCATAACCGTGCAGTAATTCCCCACTGGCGCTCGTAAATAAGACTTTCTGTGCAGGACACATTGTTGGCCTAGATGCCAAGGCCAAAAATCTACTGTATATTTGGTGCATTCACGTTAATTTCTTGAATTTTGTCAAGTAATTCAAACAATTGACAAAAATAAATTGGTAACATCTTTCAACAAATAAAGGGATATTCTGGTGACGGAACTCCAAGGGAATGATGAGTCAGATACTAGTAAAATACCACAAAGTCAAAATAAAATGGACGCGTTTGATAGTAGGGTTTTAAAAATATGGTTAGTGAAATACAAAAAAAACCCCCCACAGAAATAGTTAGCATAACATTTCTATCAGAACCCATTCAGTAACCAACCATTACAAACCAGACTAAATGACAAAACTGGCATTGAGGGGCTATCTGGTGTTTTTGTGTGAGAAAAGACAAGGCCAAGACCTTCGTCTGACGTGACTAATCCAGCCCTTGGAGAGCTGAAAGAGCCAGACTCTTAAATGAAAGGTTGGAAGCTTGCCTTGCAATTCTATTATCTGCATCGATTTAATAGCCAGACAGATGGAAACCATAAGATCGGTACAGGGAGAAAATAGGGACAGGACCGACGTACTTCCGTCTCAATAGTCGTCTCCTATTGCCCTTAGAGGTTTAGTGTAAAACTCAAGCTAGTTCATACCCGTGTCTGGTCCTGATCATGTTAAGGATTAAACGTTCCGTGGTATGACGCGTTTGTCTGGTCGAAAGAAAGGGAGAGAGACAGACAGACAGACAGACAGACAGACAGACAGACAGACAGACAGACAGACAGACAGTTTGAGTAAGGTATATAGACACAATCATGGTAATTTAGTACTGGGAAAAACTAAGGCAGACAGACAGAAACAACACAGCGGAAAATACAGAAGTAGGACCTACCTAAAAGTGGTGCTGTCCAACCACCTACCGGACAGACAGATAAGCGGACAGATATGCAGACAGGCAGAGAGAAAGGGAAAGAAAGGAAGAGAGGGAGAGAGGCAGAGAGAGAGAGAGAGAGAGAGAGAGAGATGGGGGGAGAGGGGGAGAAAGAGAGAAAAGGAGAGAGACAGATAGAAAGAAAGAGATTGGGAAGGGGGTTGAAGGGGGAAGAGGGGTTAAGGTGACGAAATTTACTCAAACCGTTGGTAGGGCCAATGATGCAATGCATTTTACGGATGAAATGAAGTAATATTCACCGACTGCTGCAAGACGCGGCGTTGGAATAAGTGATATGGCAAACAAGACAAAGATGAAGAAGGCAATATGTATGTATTATACCTCTTCGTCAATGTAAAATCTTTGAGTTTGAGATAAGAGAATGACATAGCCGTCACAACGGTAAAAAACATGATAGACAGACAGATAAAGCGAGTGGGATTAACGATGTGCCATGTTTTGCCTTGAACAATCTTACGTTTCGTCAAGGCATTATCAATTGGCCAAAGAACGCAAAGATCCTCTGATGCCCATTTGAGCCTTCCATCATATCGAAGAATTAAGTGTGCAACAAGATGGCTCATGCATGCTCACACCCCAAACGCCTAACATCCCGGGGCTTATTTAATGATCCAAAAATTGTAAAAACACGTGTCTGTTTAAATGGCACTAGGCTAGCAAAATGAAAAAAGTGGGCGTTTTATTGTATTAGGGACAAACGCTGTGGGAAAACTGGAAAAGTTAAGGCTCGGCATGAATTGTCTGTTTCAAGGAAGGACGCACACACACACACACACACACACACACACACACACACACATACAGAGAGAGAGAGAGAGAGAGAGAGAGCGGGAAAGAAATAGAGAAAGAAATAGAGAGAAATAGACAGAGAAAGAGACAGAAGGATAGGAGGAAAAGGCAAGCGAAAACGAGAGAAAAAGAGTGAAAGACAAATAAAACTGGAGTGGGGGTAAAATATAAAGACCGAAATTAGAGAGAGAAAGAGAGAGAGAGACACAGAGAGAAAGACAGGGCCGGAAAGAAAACAAGGAAAAATGAGGAAGAGAGAGAGGAGTGTGTGAGTGTGTGTGTGTGTGTGTGTGTGTGTATGTGTGTGTGTGTGTGTATGTGTGTGTGCGTGTGTGTGTATGT
>NW_004797542.1:63380-65193 GCF_000002075.1 Aplysia californica | reverse complement strand
ATCTCTCTCCCTCTCTAATATATATATATATATCCCTTTCTCATATGCATATACAAACACACACACACACACTCACACACACATACACACACAAACACACACAAAAACAAACAAATATACAGACGCATGATAAAAACCACCACTTCAGTCCCTCTGTACGTTCCATTTATGGTTCACTAATTGAATCGAGGTCTTGTAAAAATGAAATATCAATAATTGTTTTTACTGAAAGCTCACTGTCTGGTCGTGCCAAACTCGGGGAAAACCTGGCACGACAAAAGTAGAAGCACGTACATTTTGAAATGTTGGTACTTCAACCTTGCTAAACACAAAACTCGACTTCCTTCTATGACGCTTGATCGTAATTTAGGTAACACTGATAAGAACCTTCAACTAATTTTAGTTTAGTTTTAGTAAGAGTTTTACGGTACTTGCAACACAATAAGGTCATATAAGTGCCGAAGATTAGAGGTGTTACAAAAGAGTAACATATACAAAAAAGAAGGAGGAGAGATAAGGACGATAGATGTTTGATAGGAAAGAAGGAGCAAACCACACCAGAGCACCCACCAACCACCCACCACCTGATTTTGACCAAATAGAGGAAGTGAAACAGTTTTAAAATATCAAAATAATTACGGGCGGCAGTCATTTCACAATGTCATTTTGCGAGTAGAATAGTTCAAACTGGTACACAAAGGTAGAACTAGCTGGGTGGAGTGACGGATCTAAAGAACAAATAAAATATGCAAAAAGAACGGGCAAAAAAGACAGACAGACAGACAGACAGACAGACAGACAGACAGACAGACAGGCAGACAGACAGACAGACAGACAGACAGATGTGTGTGTGTGAGTGTGTGTGTGAGCGTGTGTGGTGTATGGGTGTGGTGTGTGGGTTATGAGTGTGTGTGTGTGAGTGTAGGGGTGAGTGCACGCACGCATGTGTATGTATGGAAGAAAAAAGGGAGTAGGATAGGGTGGGGTGGTGGTGGTGGTATTAAATACTACGAAAGCCTTGAGACGAAGGTCGCTATGGCGTTTTATTCTTGTGTGTATCAAAAATAACTTAGACAGCCTTCAGTCATTACGCAAATATTGCCCCAAAAAGTTTGACCGAATTGAAACTTCACTCCAAGTAGTTCAAGCCTCGCTATTTTCGTCGACTTCCTCAAAACCCAAAGAAAGTGCGTCTTTTCAGGACACCGGATAATATTAGAAAGCTACAACACAAAAGAGACTCAAAAATCCACAATCTAAGAGTAAAATATAACGGACAAAACAGGATCGAAATAAAAACTCGAAACAGGCTTCCAATCACATTTCCCTGTAACAATGACGTCATTAGTAATGAAGGGCCCAGGTGTCCAGAAATAATCTCGGGTGGGCAGGGAACAGCGCGCGCCCACAGAACAGGGAATAATGTCAGCGTCTCGTCTGGCAGACGATGAGGAGAGGAGGCCGGTCAATAACATTGTCATGAACAGACACAGAGGATGACAGGACAAAGCAGGAAAGCAGACATGCTAGGCCGGCTACGAATGCATTGCAATGATGGCCTTAACACAGAGCATTGGGGAAAAATTAGATTCGGTACAAAACAAAACAAAGAGAAAGAAAGACAAATAAAGAATAAGGAAAAAAAATGGGCTGAGGGATGGGGTATGTAGCAAAATGTCACTGTTTTATTAAAAGAAATACTGTTGAAACCGTTGGGTTTGTTTTTTTCCTGCACGCCTACGTATAAACATTGTGATCACTTCCTAGTTTGTCGCCTTCTCAATTTCAACCTCCTCCTCCTCCTCCTCCTCCT
>NW_004797542.1:60317-61997 GCF_000002075.1 Aplysia californica | reverse complement strand
CTCTCTCTCTCTCTCTCTCTCCTCTTCCTCTCTGTCGAACAAACTAACAACACACATACAAACACACAACTGCAGAGGAAACACAACGACCTCTTCCAACATTTTAACAGCTGCACTAATTAGGCAAAAAGAGTGAAGAGACTCCCTTCACCCACACACATACACACACAAGAAGAAAAAACTTTGTCTCATGTTCGCTGGAAACTGCTAATGCCCTTTCCTCCATTCCTTCTGCCTCACCTTGGTTTTCAGTAAACCAAGACTAGGTTCAAGAGCTTATGTTTACGGCACGTCCAACCTTTCTGTTGAGGTTCAATGCATTAATCTGGCATCTGCGTTTTGGAGAAGACTTAGCTCGATAACGGAGAAAGGCAGAGTCGAGCAGGAGGGGGAGGGGGCGGGTGTTCGTTCTTCTTTTTTCCTTTTTTTCTTGTTTTGGGGGGAGAGAAAGGGAGGGGAAAAGACACATGTATAAACATTCACACACACACACACACACACACACACACACACACACACACACACACACACACACACACTCACTTACAGAGAGAGAAAAAGAGAAAGAGAGAAAGATAGATAGATAGATAGAAAGAGAGGGAGAGAGAGAGAGGGGGAGAGAGAGAGAGATGGCGAGAGAGAGAGAGAGAGAAAGAGGGGGTAGGGGAATGTAGAGAAAAAAAGAGAGAGGGAGGAAACAAAAAAAAGAGAAAGAACAGTCTGAAACATATGCTATCATCTGAAAAAAACTTTCTCAAGAACGCAATCAAGCAAGCACGCACGCACGCACACATTCCCAAAACCCAGACACTCTTGAGTGCCCACGTAAACAAAAACAATACTAAGAGAAAGTCAGGAACAGATATTGAGATTATCACAACAAAGAAAAGAAAACTCGAAGCCAGAGAAATTCATTCCGCTCTCAGCCTCCTGTCAGATTACCTGAGGGGAACATTGAATGGTAGAGCCTTGCTATAAAACAGAGAAGAAGAAAAAAATGACCAAACAGTGAGAAACTACAGAAGTGCAAGTGCGTCGGCGTTCGGAGGAAGGGGTTTGGTGATCCGGAAAGGGGGAGAGGTTACTAATCAGATGCCTCAAGCTTTTTGTACCAGTAAAACTAACATTTTGTCCTTTCCGGTCTTTTTGGGGCGGTTGGCGACATTTAGTTGTTACTGCGAAGACTCACGTCAAAATATACCTAAACATCAATGTCTTTTCCTGCTATCCAGTCCCTCTTTTCCTTTTCTTTACAAAGCTTTCTGTCATCCTCATGTCAAGTTATTTCTCGAGCTTATTTGCTTTCATGTTATTGCATTTACCCATTTGATCATCGGAACCAGTAACGATTTAATCTTACCTTAAACCCCCCTTGAACCCCAAAACGCTTCATGTTTTTCCTCTTGTTGGCTCCATCAACGAGCCTGGTGAGGTCTTTGTGTCATCATCTAGGCCACAAATACTGACCAGAAGTGACCAGAGGTAGTCAGCGACCAGGGCAGACAAAGTTTGAAGGAAATAAGAAACCTTTAAAAAAAAAGCTGAGACTGAAAGCAAATAGTTCCTGTCTAAGGTGGTGTTGACGTTGACCTCAATTAGCTTGGTCAACTTAGCTTTGTGGAAGGGCGCAAGCTTATAATTTTAGAGGTAAATATGGTTTCCTTTTCTATCTGCTTCGTT
>NW_004797542.1:54372-59344 GCF_000002075.1 Aplysia californica | reverse complement strand
TCTCGCCCCCCATCTCTCTCTCTCTCTCTCTCTCTCTCTCGCTCTCTCTCCTCTCAGGACCTATCAAACCCCCTAACCCCATCCTTTTTTCTAAACAAAATTAGATTCTTTTGAGAAGAACTGAAAAAGAACCAACTGGTCCAGCGAAAAGTCTGTATCGACAGAACTCCCATTCCTGAGCCGAAATCAAATTAGGTTTGTCCCTGGCTCAGCCAACGCTCAAGTGGTTTCCGTTTTTTTTAATCACATTACCGGGTCGTCAAACCGACTGGCCCCGAAATACTGGACGTTGCAGGTTACGAGCAACTAAATAATTTTATTACAGATCAAAATCCATTTCATTTTGACCGTTTAATTAACGTGTCGGGCACCCTATATATAACATTCACACTTAGCAGAACCGGCGTTTCGTAGAGTAATGTGGGAATGAACCCCATACTCACACACATACTGGTGAAGGATTTTAATACGGTATGGCCACAACAAGCTAGGGGCGTGTTTACTTTATATCAGCTGAGGAGCGGGGCAAGGGTGGGGATTAAATGGACGCACAGAAAAGTACCACCGATTTATAGCTTAAAATAAAACTTGATACAAAATCAGCCAAAGAAATAAACCCAGGTCAAAGTAAGTCGACAACAAATAAAACGTAAAGCATTTTTGCAAACATTCCAAGGTCATTAATTTATTATAGCCAGTAGCTAGCCTTAAGCAAGATGGCCACATATCTGGCCATATATTTGGCGACATACTTGGCCACTTATATTGAAACCTACATAACATACTTATTTCCCTTCCTTTCTAAAGCGTCAAATAATTTAAAATAAGCCCAACGTAACACGCCCACTATCGGCCAGTTCCCTGATCCCCACCATTCCGGGCCAAGCAGTTCGATCTCCATCCCCTCCAGCTTTCCGTTGACCATCTCATCCACGTCAAGGAGGAAGAAGGATGGCCACATCACCACAGTGCTAACATTGGGGCCTAGGTCATCTTTCCTACTTAGGGCCAAATCGAAAACCTCGGTGGGTTGTACCCCGGGAGATCCAGGAGACATACAACTCGTCCATTGTTCCACCAACACAGAGTGCAACTACATCTGCTGGAGGAGCGTCAATGGCGCCCTGGCCTCTCTGACATGGCGCGGCATCTTTTCCTCATATTTGTTTTGAGTTTTTGTACAGCCTTCTTTAGCGCCAACAGAAACGATGCGGTTCAAGAAATAACATAGACTCTATAACCCTTCAATAACAGTACCAGCCTTCCGGTTAAACTCGTAGGAGCGGTTTTGAATATTTAAAAACTAATTTCACGAGCAACTATTTTTTGATTAACCCTTTTCGGAGACGTCTTTGCTGACTTCGCAGCCTCAATTCATCGAGAGGGGTAATGAACATTGCCCTTGAGGACACTGACTGTAAGGTTTGCCTGGCGTTGTTAGGTTTTACAGCTCGTTCAGCAAACAGGATGTGTAAGAGGAAAAAGGGAGAGGCGATTGGAGGGGGTGACTTGTAAATTTAACTTACATTTCCCGTCAGAACCAAACAAAGTAGGTAAACAGCTTCAATTTTTTTTTATTACACAAGAACGATCTGTTTTTAGTTTGAAATAGAAATGTCCATGCGTCCGTAGCGAGGGTCTGAAATGCTGAAGCAGGAAGAAAAGAACTTATCTCTATGCACGTTGAAGCCTGTTGGTTTTTTTTTTCATCTTTAGTCTTGCATGTGTTCGCAAATGGGAAAGAAGAAGAATGGGAAATTAGGAACCCCAATACAAAATTTACTAACACCAAAGAAATAAAGTGATATTAAACATGGCAATGTAGATATTCAAACGTTTATAAAGCCGGGGTGGAAGTAGAAAATACGTTTACATCATGAACTAAATTAATAAAGAATGCCTACATGTTTCTGAAAAAAGGAGCTTTGAGAAACAAATTGCCACATTCTAAGCTAGGTTTACGTGTCCGAATAAAAGAAAGGGCTGACGGACGAAAACATAGGCCTACAAAGTTTGCTTTGTCATCAGCGGAGCTGTCAGTTCTAAGAAGTACAACATCAAAGTCGGTGAGCTCGCAGCCGTATGAGTTTCTTTCTTCCTGCAGCCACACATCCACACATCAACCCCCGCCTGTTTCCGATAGCTCTGTATTCACCAGTCAACTGCAGGAGTCTCGCGCGACTAGATCAAGGCTTCGGATTTTTTTCCCTTTGTATAATGGGCATTTTCTCATTGACCTCGTTCTTCTCTTTCTCCCTTTCTCTTTGTAGTAATACGATTTTCTTCTCCCCCTGTAGGTCTCTATTCCTTCCTCTCCCTCTCTCCTCCCTCGTCTCTCTCTTTCTCTATACTGTCTCTCAGTCTGTCTGCCTGTCCCTGTATGAGTCTCTTTTGTATCTTTTTCCAATTCTCTCTCTCTCTCTCTCTCTCTCTCTCTCTCTCAGCCTTTCTGCATACTCTTGGTCTCTCTTTCTCCCAGAGTGTAGTCCCCTCTGTCTCGTTCGGGTATATAATACCATTGAGTGTGTAAGTGGAAAGCATGTGTGCCAGTCTTAATTTTGCGCTTGTAACAGGACATGATTTCTTTTTCAGTCTGTCTGTCTGTCTCACTGCCACCCTCTCTCTCTCTCTCTCTCTCTCTCTCTCTCTCTCTCTCTCTCTCTCTCTCCCTCTCTCTTTCTCTCTCTCTCCTCTCTGACTTATTTGTCTACGCTCGCTGCCTCTGCCTGCATTTAAAGTATTATGTCGACCATTTTAGTCTCTGCAATTTAGAGCACGTGATGAAGAAGAAGATAAAAAAGAATGGACATACGACTATAAAATAACCCTTTTACATAACTCCCCACCACCCATAACGATTATAAACGTTATAGGCCTCCACCTACACCCATATTAGAGTAAGTAGGGGGTGGGCTGCTTCGGTCCAACAAAACCTATCAGGACAAAACAAATCCGGACGGAGTGGAACACAGCATCCACGCAAGAAGACGGAGAAACTACGGGTGTAAAACAGACCAGTTCGAAGGAATCGAACTCAGATTCCGCGTGCTCGTATGACCTTGTGCAGTTGAGAGCGCTGTAAAAAGACTTACCATAACAAAAAACAAACTCGTATATTTCGTGTAGAACTGCCAAAAGTATAACTATTACGCCATAAGCGGGGGTTGATTTTCGAAACTAAGCAAAACAACTCTCAATTAAATATAATCAAATAAATACAAGAGCAGACAACACAGATACGCCCTCAAAAAGATGTTTCAGCAAGAATCCGCGGGATGGTCACAGGAAATCAAACGATAACACACGGAGTTTAGAAAGTACACAATAGTACACCGTGTCTATTGGGCTTTCTGAGTAAAGTTCTATTCAGAAGCTGAAAGCAAGGAATAATAACCATTTCTATTGCGGTAGCCTGGCGGTTACTATATTATTTTATTACGCTAGAATCTAGCGGGGGTTTTTTTCTCCCCGTTTCAGCAAGTGGGATCGCGAGTCCGCCAAGTGGTATTTCGAGACAGTCTCATCTCCTTCACTCTCTTTTTTTTCTCTGTCTTCGCATCTCTTTCCTTGTGGGTCACGTTGCTCATGTCTTTATCTGTTTCTGCTTTCCTCTCTGCCCATCCACAGCTTTTCCTCATAGGCTACATTCATGTGACACAGTTTCAATTTGGTCCTACCATTAGGTCTCCTATTCATACGTGATGTATTCCTCTACTTCTCCTCGTCCCGAAGAGTTCCTTCTGCCGTGATCGCTAATGCCCTTAATCATTCGTTCTTCCCGCTCTCAATTCCTTCCCGCTTTATTCTTTGCACTTCTATTTCTCGAGCTCTCTAGTTCTTGAAACAGTTTCGTAGGTTATAAGCTTACTTCCATCCTTTACCCCTTCGTACTCTTCTGATTTCTTAGAGGCGCAAACCTTGTTTGTTTGTTTGAATAAAGCACATTGAAACAACAATTGTCATTTAGTGCTGGGAAAAAGTAAGACAGACAGACAGAAACAACAGAGTGAAAGTAAAGAAGTAGGACCTATCAGTGGCGCCCTCCAACCACCCGCTTCTCTCAAACCTCGATCATCAATAACCTCAAGCAACGCCTGTGAAGGCCTAACGATTTTCTTCTAACAAGAACAAATATCAAATGTTGAGCGAAGTAAAGCGACGGAAACAATGCCTCTCCCCTTCTCTCTCCCGTCCTGTCTCTTGGGCCTGTCTTCCCAAATCAAACACACAATAGCAAAGGATGAGGCGATTACGAAGCACTCATGTTTAATACCGCATGAAAGTGCTTCAAGAGCTGCAGACACACGGGCGCTGTGTGCCTTCAAGAACTCGTCTTGTTCTCTGTAACTTCGGGCACTTCTGAACTTTTCAAGTAGGGTTGTTTTTGTTTGTTTTGTTTTTTTAAGCAGGTATTTTTTTGTTTGTTTTTTTACTCACATAATCCTCAACAGAAAACAAGAACCACGAACCCATTCAATGAGATTTAGCTGATTCCGAAAACACACTCCGCCGCTATAACTATTGTCTCGTGACTAAATGAAAGCTTTGAATGTCTACCAATCCTTTCATGTATCTGTTTACCTAGCAACAAACCTTTTGTCTATAACTTTTCAGGTTTGTCTACCCATTGATGTATCTAATCTTTTTCTCCCTCACAAGACAGAAGCACAGTTTATCTTGTACAGCAAATGAAGGTTTTATATTTTCGTTACCCGATTTGGTTCGAGGCCCTCCTAAATCTAGAGAAGAGCAAGCATTATTAAATGCAAGGCAGTCGACTTCAGTCTGGTGTGTAGTGTGTAGGCAGGAGAGGAAAAGAAAGACAGGAGTAGGAGGAAGTCTTATCAAAGCTGTTCTCTCTCTCTCTCTCTCTCTCTCTCTCTCTCTCTCTCTTTCAATCACTCTATCTCTCTCTCTATCAATCTATCTCTCTCTCTATGTATGTGTGTGTGAGTGTCAGTGTGTGTGTGTG
>NW_004797542.1:50824-53245 GCF_000002075.1 Aplysia californica | reverse complement strand
GACAACAGCCACAATGCTCCGCCGTGTATTGATTTGTAATCTCTTCTGTGTCTTCCTGCAGCACTGCCGGTACAGCTGACCGCGGTCAGCCAGGTTGTAGGATAGGCCTTGGGGGCTCCAGACCCGCCATAAGTCACTCACTCACTGCGCTGATCTGTCGGCTCGTGGAGGGGGTCTGGCGTCTGAGGGAATCACGATTATCAACAACAGGGCTCCTACCTCCCTCCTCTTGCCCACAGCCAACCGTCTTCTTAACTCTTCGGCAACCGGAAACAAACTGAGAGCGAGAGAGAGAGTGAGAGAGTGAGAAGGAAAGAGAAAGAGAGAAAGAGAGAGAGAGAAATAGAAAGAAAGAGAGAAAGAAAGAAAGAGAGAGAGAGAGCGAGAGAGTAATTGAGAGAATTTCAGCATAATTACTGTACATTTAATCAAAAGCTAAAAGATTGAAGAGGAGACATATCAATATTATATAAATATATTTAATGTCGTTCTGAATGTCATCTGACCAAAGGACCAATGCATGTAAAATGTAAAGACCAACTAACAAACAAACAGACAAACAAACAAGAAACCCCACCCCCCAAAAAAAAACACCCAAAACCGGAAGAATTGTAGGGACATAGACAACAAACGTATACTGTGACACCCACTTTGATCATCAGTCATCCTATTCCATTTGCTAAATAGACTACAGTCCTTTTTAAACGGGTCCGGCATCAACTCACAGGGCACTCCTCGATCACTTGTCACTTTCCCTCACCCCCACACAACCAGAACACAGCCAAAACCCCACGCAAGCCACCTCGTCGATTAATCAGACCCCCGTCTATAACATTAATTCTCCGAGGCCAATTTAACAACCACACTACCACCAGGGGGCCACGCCAATCATCACCTCTAAGCGAATTACGCGGTTCGACGACTGGTCTGAAAACCTCACAGAAGTCCTGACTTCGCAGATCCATTTTCATCAAACAGTTCCAGTTATGCTTCCTATAACAAAATCATTATGACGAGGACTGCTACAGATGACAAGTGGCACTCTTTTTAGAGAGGGAAAGGAGACATTCAAATGGGGAAACGCTTCAAAGGCTGGCCTCGGAAATTGGATAAAATGCACACATGTATCAGCACACACTCGAGAGGGTTTAATCTGGGGATACTCACAAGCGTGAAATGCTAATGCCAGAAGGCCATCAATTTTACTTCTGAGAACCTCATCTTCCCCCCATCCCTCCCCCGCTTTTTTTCTCTACTCCCTGTCGCGATCCTTTTGTTTTTCCTCACGGCCACTTCCTCCTTCCTGCCGACAACTATTTCCCTTTTCTGTTAACGGTGGGCATGTTTCAATAGGTCAATGTGAATTCGATATCGAGTTCTCTTTGGTGATACCGTGGCCAATACCGAGTATTAGCAAGAGGGAGGTGATGATGATGATGATGATGATGATGATGATGATGATGATGATGATGATGATGATGATGATGATGATGATGATGATGATGATGATGATGATTTATTAATACAAAAGCCTTTGATAAGAAGGGAAGCCAGACAAAGCACTTAATTTTCATTATTTATTATATGTATTCCATTGGGTATTGTAGCGGTTTCTTTAAAATTTTTAATGTAAAAAAACAAACTATTTTACTCTTCAAATTGTGATTTATTTTAGGGACAAATGAAGTATGTAACAAAAAATGCGTGTTTATATTTAATGAAAAAGAAGATCACCCCCCTCCCCCGGCACCCCAGGTCGGTACCGATCCCAGGGTCTTCATACCTGTCACGTTATGTCCATTGGTCTTCACTAAAGAAACAATAACATTAATAACCAGGAACGAAATTACGCGCAGAAAAGTGCACGAAATTATACGGTTGTGAGTATAGCACATTCTGAGTAAACAAAAGATTCGGAGAATAATAGCGACAATAACAAAAAAGAAAACTGAGTAGCAAAATAAAGAGCAAGACGAACATGGGAATATAATAAGATATTTTCGAAATATAGATTAAGATCTATTTCTGATACGTCCAGTCCACAGCTCAAGTATGACACATTCTCCTGTGTCGTGTGTCCGTTCCTCTTTCCCTCGTTTCCCCTGCTTCGCGCGGGATCAATTGATTTCATCAGCATAATTCCCGAAACCGAGGGGGCTTGAGGGCTCATTGTCAGAGTAAAAGGGCCATGATAATCCAATAATTCCGATAAAGTACACCTCATTGGCTGGGCTAGCCACACCGAGTCGAAAGCCGTTGTGAGGCTCACTGGATTCTGTTCTATACTTGAGTTTCTTGGGTTGTGGTGGTTTTTGGACGTGTGGGGTGACTGAGAGATTTGGTGAGTGAGTGGTTGGAGAAGTTGGGGACTGAGTGAGCTGATATATATGTGTGAGTGTTTCCGTGTGAGTAAAAGAGAGA
>NW_004797542.1:47131-49306 GCF_000002075.1 Aplysia californica | reverse complement strand
AAAAAAACAAGACCCCCCCCCCCCCACACCTCCTTTCTCCCGTGAGCATTTTAGCGTCTCAATATAGTGATTTAAACAGCGCGCAAGTTCCGGAAAAACGTTCTTCGCCGACTGGGAAGGTTAGAGCTTTTCGGAAATTCTACAGATCAATTGAGTCTAAACATGCCCTTTCAGAAATTCGAATGCGTCTTTCGTGCACCATAACCAGTTAACTTAACTGCTGAGTACACAGACAAGAGGGTATAATTCTCATGCATAAACCCCTTCTGCGACTATGAGCTGCTCTTAGCATTGAGAAATATGATTAGTATTGAATAACCACCGTCGCAACGCGTACCAGGGGTCAACGGTATACTTTGAGGAAAAATATATGGGTCAGGCGTAGGCTTTCAGATCTCCTAAAACATATCATTTTGAAGTTCTTGCACGGGAATTGTCAAGGGGGAAGAAGAGGAGAAGGAGACGTAGGAGCAGGAACGGCAAAACGGGACGGGGAGAGAGGCAGATATGAGCAGATGTAAAGTATCACAGCTTAAAGTATAGGCAGTATGATGATGATCATCCATTATCATCATCATCATCATCATCATCATCATTATCATTGCCATCGTCATTATTATCATTATTATCATTATTATTATAATTATAATTATAATAATAATTATTATTATCATCAGTACACTTCGAGGTGCGTGTTTCCACACTGTCAGTCACACAATATGCAGTGGGAATAAAACTGCACTGCTTTGTACGCTAGTAAACTACACGTCTTCACAGTAAAAAAGAATAAGTTGCGGAAAAAAGCCTCTTGAACGCAAAGGGCACATTATGCTCTCAGTGAGGGCTTTACGGTGCACGTACGTAAACAAATGATGAGCACATCTTTCCCTCACGATGAGCGCACCTCAGTGCAATAGCTATATATTTTCTTCATTCACCGCAAGACTGGTATCGGCTTGCGGAGTAACGACCATATGGCACGCAGATATTGTACTTCGAACGCTGCGTACGGGATCGGAGCGCCTGGTCATGATGGATGAAGGTGAGAGTAAGACAACGGTTACCCTTACTCACACACACATACACACACACACACACACACACACACACACACTCACACACAAACACACACACATTCATACACACATAAAAGGGGGGGGGGGAGAACGAGGTCTACAATACAAAACAGTATGAATTTGGCCGCTTTGATAGAGAAGGTGTTAAACAGCACTCTTGATTTGTCTGGACAAATAAATAACCGTAAAAATTGCGTGTCTAAAACATGACAAAGGGAATAAACGAGCCATAACTTTGATACCAACAGAATTATGAGCTAATGCTATGACGTGCGGTCTAATGAGGAGAAAGGAAATTGTCTATTGCTTTTAATTTATTTATGATATGCTGTGAAAGGGTATGAAACCGATAACAGTACCGTAGCAGATTTAAAGAGCAGATGTACCTTCTTACTTTTTATATATATGATAAGAGGTGTTAGTTAACCAGCACGGAGAAAGGGTTTGTTTCAATTTTTGTTTTAGTATAGGGTTTTACGGCGCTCGCAACTGCATAAGGTCATATAAGTGCCAGAAGATTAGAGGTGTTACAAGAGAGTAACAAACATAATAAAGAAGGAGGCGAGATCAGGACGATAGATGTTTGATAGCAGGAAAGGAGGAGCAAATCACACCAGAGCACCCGTCAACCACCCACAAAAGGGTTTGTGACTCTGAGATCTGCGAACTAGACACGTGAGCTATATTCCTGTGTGCAGGGGATGCTGTGACGACGTCATCATTTGTAACCTTTTAGTTTTAGACTGTGAGCTTGGTATGGTTTGATAGATGTTTTACGGCACTTGCAACACTTCAGGTCATGTATGTGCCGAAGAATCGAGTGACATAAAATAGAAGGAAGTTAGCAAAGGACAACTGTGAATAGTGAAATAAGAAGCAAACCACACCAGAGTGTCGACCAACCGCTCGTGCTGTTGTTGACAACACGACCTCCACGAAATGTACAATAACGCAAACTCGTTTCCTGGGTATCAACATTAAAATGTAATTTAGATCATACACGGAAACCATATTCCTATGAGAAACAAGACACGGATACTGATACTGTGAAGCAAGATAATATGAGCCAATGGGCAAATGCTCGGGTGGTCACAAGCTA
>NW_004797542.1:44855-47031 GCF_000002075.1 Aplysia californica | reverse complement strand
GTGAAGTACTCTATGGATTGGCTAATACTTTCGAATAAATAAATAACCGTAAAAATTGCGTGTCTAAAACGTGACAAAGGGAATAAACGAGCCATAACTTTGATACCAACAGAATTATGAGCTAATGCTATGACGTGCGGTCTAATGAGGAGAAAGGAAATTGTCTATTGCTTTTAATTTATTTATGATATGCTGTGAAAGGGTATGAAACCGATAACAGTACCGTAGCAGATTTAAAGAGCAGATGTACCTTCTTACTTTTTATATATATGATAAGAGGTGTTAGTTAACCCGCACGGAGAAAGGGTTTGTTTCAATTTTAGTTTTAGTAGAGATTTTACGGCGCTCGAAACTGCATAAGGTCATATGAGCGCCAGAAGATTAGAGCTGTTACAAGAGAGTAACAAACACAAAAAAGAAGAAGCCGAGATAAGGACGATAGATGTTTGATAGGAAAGAAAAAACAAACCACACCAGAGCACCCGCTAACCACCCACAAAAGGGTTTGTGACTCTGAGATCTGCGAACTAGACACGTGAGCTATATTCCTGTGTGCAGGGGATGCTGTGACGACGTCATCATTTGTAACCTTTTAGTTTTAGACTGTGAGCTTGGTATGGTTTGATAGATGTTTTACGGCACTTGCAACACTTCAGGTCATGTATGTGCCGAAGAATCGAGTGACATAAAATAGAAGGAAGTTAGCAAAGGACAACTGTGAATAGTGAAATAAGAAGCAAACCACACCAGAGTGTCGACCAACCGCTCGTGCTGTTGTTGACAACACGACCTCCACGAAATGTACAATAACGCATACTCGTTTCCTGGGTATCAACATTAAAATGTAATTTAGATCATACACAGAAACCATATTCCTATGAGAAACAAGACACGGATACTGATACTGTGAAGCAAGATAATATGAGCCAATGGGCAAATGCTCGGGTGGTCACAAGCTATATGAACAATATATGAGAAAGTTTGAGATTCGAGTGCCAGTTTTGGGTTCCATCGTCATACCTTAAATTTACTTCCCCCAGCAATGTTTTTAGGCGTAACTAAACACGATGCTTTTAAACGCCTAATGTGGGGTACGATCTCTAAACAGTAAATGATTTATCGATTTAGAGCCAAAGCTTTAACTTTAAGAATAGAGAAGTTAAATTATTGCAGTGTCAGGAAATCAGTCTCTAATCGGGCCTGAAAGAGTGTCCAGATACTAACGTTACTTAATTGAAGTTAAAATATTCAAAATGGAAGCTATGACGTCATTCATTACTGAAAACCCATCGATAGCCGGTCTTTCACTGTTAATTAATTAAATTACAGAATGAAGTTACTTCAGAGCACGACATCCAACACCCGCGGGTCGATGGGCCAACCTCGAATACCCAGTGCTCAAAAGTGAAGGTTTTACGTCCCGTTAGATTTTAATCTCAGGACAGTGTATAATCTTTTCAGATTATCCCGTTGTGCGCACAACTGGTGACATTCTCCGGATAAAATAACCGATAATGATTTCCTTTTGTGTGCTCACACGCAACGCGGCAGCACGAAGCCATCCGCATTAGCTCATAGCACTTTTTTTCAAGCACATCTGTTTTTTTCGATAGTTAGCATCAATTATCCCCTGCCCAATCCAAACTGAGCGGCAAAGCTCTCCATAACAGGTAGAAATAAAACAGATCTCTTTGTGGATTAATGACACAACAAAACGACAGAGAGATTCTAAGTGTCGAATTAGCTGATCCAGGAAAGAGCAGGATGACCCCTGCATGGCTGTGTTTCTTTCTCGGCACTGCTCGCAGGAATGTGCTGCCTGTGTTTCTTTCTCGGCACTGCTCGCAGGAATGTGCTGCCTGTGTTCGTTTACGTGTTTTCTTTTCAGAGAGCTTTGGCATTGTGTAATGTGTACGTAAAAGTAAAATCGTATCGGTTTTAACGTATTTTTCAACACTATTCGGTTATTTAAGCGACGGGACCTTCGAACTTAACGCCCATCTCCGATAGGATCGAACAGAATGGTTTGACAGCCTTAAATACTCCACATAACGACCCAAGTTCATCAACACTCAGTCTGGATCTTGAACCAGGTCATCCGTTCCGTGGTCCAGCATGATACCAGCTGACCCAACGATGCACCCGTGTAATGAGTTAATATTATTGTTTTACAATA
>NW_004797542.1:40063-43224 GCF_000002075.1 Aplysia californica | reverse complement strand
TGTGTGTGTGTGTGTGTGTGTGTGTGTGTGTGTGGAGCGTGCGTGAGTGCGTGCGTGCGTGCCCGCGTACGTGCACTCTCGTACAGAAGAGTAGAAAATATTGATCAAAGGGAACTACTACATAAGTAAACACAGTCGCTTGGTGTGCAAAGTCCCACGAGTAATTCCTGCAATCTTAGCTCAGCTTTTGACACGAGCTGCATTTTTCCCCGGTGCAAACAACCATAATTGGAACCTGAAGGATGGGAAGAATGCTATCTAAACAAGTGAACAGAGTGTGGACTGAGCAGGGGAAAAAATGTAAAATGCAAAAGAAAAAATCGCAATTTACCAGCGTTAAGAGTATGAACATTGAAAAAAGTATTAAAAAGCGTAGATCTAATTTTATATAGATCCTTCATTGACGTTCCTCCCGCTTTTTTCAAGCGGCAAATGCTTGGAGACAAAACAAATGAATACACCTCGACAACATGTGAGAAAGCTTCTCTTTCCAAAATTAAGTGAGCAGGTAAGTGAAGTCAAAACTCACATTTGGCGGCGGGAACGAAACAAAAATAAAACCTTAATTCTCAAACGTTCATCTGTCACCTGTTTTCCGGCGTTAACCGTTGCAGCAGGTGACACGCTATGCTGCCCCAGTCAGAATATTGTTTCAACCTTCTGGTGAGAGAGAAAAAATATATTCTAAACATTGCGTCTTCATCTTTCCCTTTCCATTACCTCAAATGAAGTAATCGTTGAAACAACATTCAAACCTTTTGAAAAGTCATTTTTCCCCTAACACATAAATTGATTTTCTCCGTAAAATGGCAAGCACAAAACGGAAAACAAAACCGAAAAACCATCCCAGAAATGAAAGGGGGAAAAATCGTAATTGCTTGTCAGAGGCCAATCAAATCGAGTCGAGAGATTCTTCTCAATTTACAGAAAACCTGAAACGACTCGCCGAGAAAGTAGGTCAGGCTTTGCGGCCAATCGATGAGAAAGGTGAGCGTTAGGAAAGAGGGGATAAAACAATGAGCCACACTGGAACAAGCGACTAGATGTCGAAGGTAAAACGCCAAAACAGTTCTTAAAATATTTAAAAAATATATACATGCGTATACTCTGACTCATACAAATATACAAATGCATGTATACAGACACACATAATAAATGACTCATGTATAATACAGGACGAATTGCTAATATATCATATATATTAAGATATAATATAATATAATATAATACATGTATATATAAAAAAGACTAAATTGGTATCGATGAAATGTACTGTTATGGTCTTTCTTCTGGTAAAAATTAGTGCAAATGAAATACTTTTGAGGACGTCATAGGCAGCTCTCTGTTGACTGAGGTAGAGACTTCACACGCCTTGTTGTATTGTCTGATTTTAGAGTAAGAAGAGAAAGAGAGGAAGTGGTTTCCTTTCATCAGCTTACGTCGAAACCTACTGTCTTGTAAATAGTTAACACAACAGTCATTGTTTGCCTACATCTGAGTTTGCCTGGTGTTAAACAAAAATCGTCAATAATTCAATTCATCAGTTCGTACGCTGTGACCATACTAAACTTATTTTTGTATTGCTTTCTTTGTGTCCATCGTCCCGTCTATGAACTCCTCTCAGAGCTTTTTTGTCATTCATTCTGTCTACTTTTCTCATATACAGAACGGCAAAAGTACACTAAATCATAAGACAATGATTCCCCCAGCCGGCAATGGTCCTCTTCCTGCAGTCATTGTAAGCCTAACTGCTCTGTTATATCAATGCCCCACATTCGATCCATCGACACATGATTAACTCTCAAATTTCACTTTCTTTTTCTTTTTTTCAGAGCTACAGGCAGACCTCATAAGGACACATTCAGCTGTTGACGCAGATTCGGTTGATGCATCCAGCTGAGCAGTTTCACTTGACCTGGATAGTTTTTGCTCTCTGCGTCAAATATCGATTCCCAACTTCAAACAGGGGGAGCCAAACCGAGGCGAATCCCTACAAAACAACTTGGGAAATCTCTCCGGGTGCAGTAGCGACGATACCTATAGGAGTCGAGTCGCAGCTTGTCAAAACAGTAAAGTTGCTTGACGCGTGTGGTTTTTCTAAACTGGATTTTTAGATTGTTTTTGTTTGTTTTTTCTTATCCCCTTGGATTTTTTTATTATATTCCGGGTGGTGTCGGAAATTCAGATTGGAGTACAGAAAGGAAAAACCCGGGGACCGTCTCTTCCAGCGGGTAAGTTACATGACGATAATCGTTAGATAATAAACTAGTCGGGCTAGGATAAACCCTGGCACACGAGATCGGTATTGTGAAAAAGGATATGATCTCCTCTATCCCCTCTTCTTCACTTCTTCCTTTCTCGTTACCCTCCCACACCCACCACCATATTCTCCCTGTCTATCTCTCTCTTCTCCTCCCGTATCCCTTCCTCCTCTCTTTCCTTCCTTTTCTCTCGTGCCAGATAGACAAGATTTCTATTTCTTCCATGCTTTTTATCACTCTTTTATCTGGTGCCAGAAAGAGTAAAGACTACTCCGGGGTCTCCTGGTTTACCCTCTGTACGGGAGGCGTGCGGAGAAATAACAAACAAGGGGGCGAAAGCCTTTCAGAGATCACCGGGGGTACTTGGGCTGCGTAATCATACCTCTCGGGTGCATGGACACGCGCATTACGACTGAGTGGGGAAGAGAAAATAAACCGGGAGATGTACTCCTCTACACCCTTCACAGTCAATTAAGCAGTCGCAGCTCACGGGGTACCAACACGCCGTGAGTCGTCATATATACATCAATACACTAGGGGGGTTCTCCATTACATGTTTTGGCGACGGGGGGTTGGGCGGGGGGCGAACCGTTTGGGAATACTTTTACTTTAGTCACACTTTCTGATATCTTAAGTCTGATACATATAATGGATGATGTAAGTGAATTTCTTGAACGTAGAGTTAGGTGTTAAGAAGAGTCTCGCCAAGTGTGTGATTTGTTCTATTTTGTTCGTATGTCTGTCAGTTGATCTATTTCTCTTGCTTGCCCTGCCTATGTGTGTATGTGAGTATATGTGTGTGTGTGTGTGTGAGTATGTGTGTGTGTTTTTTGTTTATGCGTGTGCGCGCGTGTGTGTGTGTGAGTGTGAGTGTGTGTGTGTGTGTGTGTGTGTGTGTGT